>NC_045159.1:29062690-29127690 GCF_900700415.2 Clupea harengus
AAGCATTCAAATCAATTCATGGCAAGTCTATAAGATGAATTGGATATCTTATTTCATTCACATACACTTTGTATGATGACCCTGGTGGGAATGAGGCAGAGAGAAATAGTGGCCAGGACCCATCAATAACATTTCCGTACACGGGGCAACACAAAACAATGTCTGAACAGAGAGCCTCAGAGAGAGAGTCGCTGTGCCCTGTGGGAAAGAACAGAAATCTCATCTGGTTCCCCACAGCAGGATGTCAATGTACTCTCTTTCTCACATATCTGCCAAGCTGATCCCAAAAACACTGTCCTGAGCCGCTTCTGAGCACACAAAGGATATTGCACATAGCACTGAGGCCCGGAGACCGTTGGAGGCAGCTGGGGTTTGCCAAAGCTCCTCTGTCCACTGTCCTGAAGTGCCCCATAGCTAAATCAGCCGGGGTAAGTGTATCAAGGCCAAATAGATGAATGTTTCTGACAGTGGGGATTGTTCTGCAGATGAACCCTCTGTAGGAGGAGAATCTGTGTGATCTGTCCTGAAGTGCCCCATAGCTAAATCAATGATCCAGTGGCGTAACGTAGTAACGACGGGCCCAGGTGCAAGATATTATGACGGGCCCCCCTAGTAAACGCAAAAACATTTAAAAAAAAAAATTGTAGCGTTCCCTACTTCCGCAACCGCGTCTAAAAAAACTGATCAAACGCTAATCAAAGGTGTTTGTTATCGATATAAATAGTGTTTAATTAATCAACCTTACTTATTTCAGAAGCGATGGGTGCGTACACAATTAACTAAGTCTTGTTTGACTCTCAGCAGGAACATTTCTTACCGTAAAAAGTTAGAAAGTAATAATAATAGCGACCACTATTTACCCAACTTGTAGCCTAGTAATCCTGCCCTACCATAATGTATGTAGGCTATAACTTGTCTTGAAATTTATATCTATCACAATAGCCGTAAGTTACCTGTTGCATGGTTGCTGACACACCGCTGAGGGCAGAAGCAGCGATGTTGATCCCTGCTGACTCCGTGGGCTCGCGACTAGTTGACGCCGGGCTAGTTAAAAAGCCGAATTGATTTAACTATAGCGTATTGTATGGTCACATGATCAAATAGAGACTTGACATTGGACAACAACATACATATTACCCAGCAATCATCATTGCTAATCACAAAAATACCAAAGAAAATAAGAACTTAATTAATTAATTAATTAATTAATTAATTTCATTGAATAGTTTTTTGATAGTTTCTATAGTGTATGTAGGATAAGCATATGATTTTGTTATAAAACGCTACTTTTCCCCAAAAAATTATAACTACCATGACTGAGATAAGTGTATATATAGCATTTTACACTATAATTTTATGAAGAACAGCGAGGATTAGAACATAAGCATATCCGAGAAAATTTGACGCTGTTCTGATGTTGTGCCCGTCGAGCGATGCCTGTCGCTGTACTTGGAAGGGGGGCCCGTTGAGAGACGCGTGTAAATCTTTGGGCCCGGCTACGGGCCCCGACACCCCACGGGCCCGGGTGCAGCCGTACCTGCTGCACTCCCTATAGTGACGCCGCTGGCATGATCCAAATGGTGATGGATGTGGAAACATCGCTCCTCACCACCACTACTCCTCCTCATCTACGCATATGGACAGCCTAACTCTACCCACTCACGCTGTCTTTCTTCCCCTCCTAGTCTAGACTATATTAGACGCTGCTGTAGTCTCTCCACCCGATCCACCTGTAGAAACCCTCGGCCCACATGCACCCATCATCACCATGTACCCCCGTACACTTACTGTAGTGTACGCCAACATGTTTTTCTGCTCCTACTCTTCTTACCCCTGTAACAGTAACCCTATGAGCACACTGTATACCCACTAAGCTGTTTGATAGGTGAAAATTCACCCTATTTACCTCAGGACTCCGGAGCTGCATATAAGTATATTTATTAGACAAACAACAATTGCAATTGGGCTCACTCACAAAACAAGTATGAAAGTGAAGCACTGATAAACACATCGCACAAGGTTTATATAGACAGAAGTTGAGCGTTCAGCGAGATAACCACGTGGTGGATTTCTGATATCCGAGGCAAGGATGGAAGTTTTCCAAGGTCGGAAGAAGCACAGTTCGAACCTTCTTATCACTTCTGGTCTAAACATGCTCTTGTACATGTGCAGACTAAGTGGCACCTAATATTCTAAGTTACACACACGCAGAAAAGCCATGTTCCTGCTTACATAAGTACATGATTCATATAAGGTAATTAATAATACAAGGCACTTGATTATTATATTCTTAAGTCATTAACAGTGTTTGGAAATTATCTCCATCACTGTTGTTTGTATGTATCATGTAAACACCATATGATGTTTGTATATATATTATGTACATCTACCAAATGCATACTGTGTACATCTACCACCCTCCCCTTCTGCCACAAAATCCCCCCACCCCCCCTTCCTACCTCCTCCCGGCCGACCTCAAGCAGACCCCCCCTTATGTGCCATGGTTCTCCTAAAGGTTCCTTCCTGATTAACAGGGATTGTTTATGCCCCTGTTCCCATTGCGCTTGCTCTAAGGGGGTTCAGGCACTGGGCCCTGTAAAGTGCCTTGAGACAATTTTATAAAGTGCAAGTTAAGCACTAGTCAAGGTGTCAGTTAGGAAGGGAGGTGCTCTCTGAAGAGTTGGGTCTTCAAAAGCTTCTTGAAGGTAGAGAGGGACGCCCCTGCTCTGGTAGTACTGGGCAGTTCGTTCCACCAATGTGGAACTACAAGCAACTGCAACTGCAAGGTGCAAAAGAGAAGCATAAGAAATGAATGCCATGATGTTTATTTTATTTTGAAATTTGATCTCTGTGTTTAAAGGCAATAACTAAAAGGTCTACACTTTAGGCTGCTTGTCCCAGATTCAGTAGGCCTATGTTAAACTTAAGTTCATGTTTACATATGAAAATATATATTATATCTTTTTTTTTAAATAAATATTGAATATGTCCAGCCCTCGACTTTTTAATTTTGGCCCTCTGTGTATTTGAGTTTGACCCCCCTGGCCTATATGGTTTCATTTGGGATGTTATTATGCAGGGGTCATGGGAAAATGTTCTGCCCTATGAGGGGTCCCTGGCCCCATATAGTTTGAGAACCCCTGACATAGTTTGCACTGTTTGCAATCATAGCAGCCCATGCATCTGGGGCAGTCCATCAATCCCCCAACTGTAAGGACCTTTAACTGAAAACCTCCTTCGCAAATTCCTTTGGTCGCTGATTCATAGCCATGCCAACTTCTCTCCTCTCACCTAAGCAAAGACCAACCTCAAGATGAATATATGGCACATGTGTATTAATAACATGGTGGATTGAAAGTCACCACTGTCATCCGTTGTGTTCTATGGTGGGATAATATCCTGTTCCTGTCTCTAACTCAATGTTCCGAGTTCCGTTGTCACTGTATGAATTCGTCCAGTTGGATCATTGGATCCTTGCTCTTGTTGCTTGTGTTTTGCATAGCATTAGCCAAATTCTCTATCAACCCACTGGTAAAATGTCAATGGACCTAAAGACAATGGCAGGGGGTGAAATGGTGTTAATGACTTGAGGTTCTGCTTACCAAACCACAGACATGAATGGGATGTAAAGTTTCTGTGTTTTCCATGGAGATTGCAGGTAAATCATTTTAACTGCTGGCAGTCATGTTATAAGATATAATATATCAAAAATGTACCACTGTTAAAGGCAATCCACTTTACAACCGTGGTATACTTTCAATATTACCAGAGTGACACTACTTTTGTATGCAAATCAACCCACTGCAACCTTTTCTTACAGTAGTTGCTTCAAATGACGACTCAAGGGGTGGTTTGGAAAAGAATTAGGTATTACCGTAGGTTATCAAAGGCGCAGTGTGGCCTCACAGTATTGGTTTGTGGCAAATGCGCAACAATAGGTGCCAAGATGCACAAACATGTTGTAGCAGTTGTCCTCTTCGTCCACTGTTCTTCCTCTAGGTTTCTCTTGTTACGTTCCCTCTTTCCTCTTCTCTTCCGATCTCTCTCCCTCCTCTTTTTCCCTTCTCAGTTCCACTCACTCATTTTTAGTTTGATTTTATGTTCTTTTCATCTCATGTTAATCATTTCCTAGATAACATCTTAAGACTACAAGATCTTGTAGTCTTTTGTGATATTATAAGTAATATTAAAATTCCACTGAGTCAAATGAACCACTATTCTCACACAACATGTTACACAACCTCTTGTCCAGGCCTTGGTTATTTTTCTAAACTAGGCTATTGCAATGCAGTTTAACGGGCCTGCCTGCCTGCGCACGGTGTAGTGAGACAGTTGCAGATAATTCAGCGTGCAGCCGTGCAATTGGTCTTTGATCAGCCAAAGAGGACACATGTAACTCTGCTAGCAACCCTTCACTGGCTCCCTGTAGCTGATAGATTTACATTGAATCTGTCACTCTCCTATAGCCAGTAGATTGGCACCAGCCTATCCAATTGGCCTGATTCAGCTCTTCAGTCCTCTGATGAGTGTCTGTTGTCTTTACATTTAGTCATTTAGCAGACGCTTTTATCCAAAGCGACTTACAAGGATGTATACACATTTTACATTTACACTGATGGCACACTGCACATCAGGAGCAATTGGGGGTTCAGTGCCTTGCTCAAGGACGCTTCAACAGGGAATCGAACTAGCAACCTTCTGATTACTAAACGACTTCTCTACCTCCTGTACCACTGCCGCCCCCAGCCAAAGAGGACACAGCTCTAGGCCCCTCTCTCCACCACGTCAGTCCTCTGATGAGTGTCTGTTGTCTTTGCCTTCTCTCAGCAGCAAGAGGTCGCAGTCAAGACTCGTTTGGATCGTGGTACCTCAGTGGTGGAATGACTAACCTAGTGCGGTCCATTCCTGTGACAGCTTTGGTCATTTCAAAAAGCGTTTGAAAACTCACATTCTTAAATAGCATTTGTCTAACTAGTTAATTTGTTTCAGGCTTACTTTATAAATATAATCATAGTTTTTGTATTATTATTATAATTATTATTTATTGCTGTTTTTACCCTAAAATTATACTTAATATTGTTTCATCAATGTAATTTCATTATGCTTATTACTTAAAATTCTGTTATTTTTACTGTTTTTTTATCTAATGTTTTGTAAGTTTCTTGGGACAAAAATACCTTAACCTTCACTATTCCATAATACGGACCATTCTGATGCTTTCTTCCTTTCCAATAAAGTTTGAACTCACTCAACCTCCCGGTCTGTTTTTTTCTTCATTGGGAACATTTAGGCAGACTCACAGATTCTCCTCCTACTGAGGGTTCATCTGCAGAACAATCCCCACTGTCAGAAACATTCATCTATTTGGCCTTGATACACGTACCCCGGCTGATTTAGCTATGGGGCACTTCAGGACCGCGGGCAGAGGAGCTTTGGCAAACCCCAGCTGCCTCCAACGGTCTCCGGGCCTCAGTGCTATGTGCAATATCCTTTGTGTGCTCAGAAGCGGCTCAGGACAGTGTTTTTGGGATCAGCTTGGCAGATATGTGAGAAAGAGAGTACATTGACATCCTGCTGTGGGGAACCAGATGAGATTTCTTTTCCCCACAGGGATCCATATAGGCTATGTAGATATTCTCATCTTTATTCAGTTGAAATTGCAAATAACATATATGTTGCCATCTTGATGCTGTTTGATGATGTAGCCTTGAGTGACAGTGTATTGTCACTTTTAATTTGGTTTAGGCTACATTTGGACTTTTTAACAATGAAGATAAATGGGAGGACTGTTTTTGCCGTGTATGGTTGGGACCTAGTCCAAGTGATGTGAACCTAATAGGCTACTACAAAAGAATGCCCATTAAAGCAACACTACGCAACACTAGTGTATAGAGGTGGGTTCATGTTGAAATTGGATCGATTAGGGTAATAAAAGTGTGATTAATGTGTCATATTGGATGGATGTACGCTTTGTTGTTTGGTGGGTATCTGAGCGCTTGTCATATTGGATGGATGTGGCTGGTCCTCTGACAAGTCATAAATATATCACCCCCTTTCTCCCCCCTCCTCAGAGACAGTTGAGATCTGATAATGGTGAGAATCACTTTGTTAGTTAGTTGTTATCTGATCGGATGACAATTCCCGACGTATCGCTATGGTGTTTCTGACCAGGCCTGTTTTAAACCAAGGGGTATCCCCCGCTCCCCAAAGCCCCCCAGTTGTGATTTTACAGAGACAGGCTGGTTGTGATAACAAGGGGTCAGCATGGTTGGCTGGTCTAGGTATGAGCATGGGGTTGATAACAGAAATGTAGTGGTGAATGAGGTCGTAATCCGAAGTTGAACCAAGAATCTATTGATGTGTGGGAGCCTGTGAGGGCTGAGAACAGTGGATGCCGCCCAAACTGTCATTAGTTGTCAGGCGCTCAAGCACACCAACAAAGTGGATTTAACACCTTTCTCATCTCTTACTGTGAGTATGTGTGTGTGTGTGTGTGTGTGTTTGTATGTCTTCAATGTACCACGCTGTTTTGAGATTAAACTAAAATATAGTCAAATATTACACAATACCCCTGTTTTATTGTTTATAATATAACTATTAGTATACTGTGTATCTGTCTCTGTGTCTCTGTGTTTGTATGTGTGTATGTGTGTGTGTGTGTGTCTGTGGGTGCGTGCGTGCATGCATGTGTGTGTGCTGTTGAACTATATCTTCTTTTGTTGAGCTACCATCTCATGAACAAATGTCTTATGGGGCAAGCCTTAGCATTTATGTTAAACAAAACTAAGTCTTTTAGACTTGAATAAGCAGGTATCATTACCATTAGACCATAGGGATTAGGTGTATATCATGTTAAAGTTTGCTATAATAGAATGAAAGAATGACATCTCACAGGCTGACAAGACTTTGGTGTGCTTGAGCGCCTGACAACTAATGACAGTTTGGGCGGCATCCACTGTTCTCAGCCCTCACAGGCTCCCACACATCAATAGATTCTTGGTTCAACTTCGGATTACGACCTCATTCACCACTACATTTCTGTTATCAACCCCATGCTCATACCTAGACCAGCCAACCATGCTGACTCCTGCTATCACAACCAGCCTGTCTCTGTAAAATCACAACTGGGGGGCTTTGGGGAGCGGGGGATACCCCTTGGTTTAAAACAGGCCTGGTCAGAAACACCATACCGATACGTCGGGAATTGTCATCCGATCAGATAACAACTAACTAACAAAGTGATTCTCACCATTATCAGATCTCAACTGTCTCTGATGAGGGGGGAGAAAGGGGGTGATATATTTATGACTTGTCAGAGGACCAGCCACATCCATCCAATATGACAAGCGCTCAGATACCCACCAAACAACAAAGCGTACATCCATCCAATATGACACATTAATCACACTTTTATTACCCTAATCGATCCAATTTTGACATAAACCCACCTCTATACACTACTCGCAACAATTTGCTACTTTTTGAGGTACGTTTATTTTTATGGGCAACTAGGTTTGTTATCATCTTCAAATGAATTTGCATGGTATACCTGGATACCTTTACAGCAGGACATTAGCAATTAGGTCACCAAAACACACCAGTTAGCAACTTGACTGTTTTTGGTTGTTGCTGCTGTTTTTGAAGGTTTATGCATTACTTTTAGGTGGTTAGCGTGCTAGCTTTAGACCAACACTCCTAAACAAAGTGGAGCTGTGTCTTTATTGTGTTTAGGAGTACTGCAAGTCATGCTAAACTTTGAGGAATAACAGATCAGATGATAAAATGACATCTGAATCAGGAGAGATGTGTGTAGCTAGTGTTTCAACGGATGGTAGGACTATGTGTTCATTAGTCTTACACTAAATGCTGGCTAGCATTACCTTTTTCCCCCATAGACTAGCAAGTGTAAGGACAGGTCACCATCCTCATAGGGTCACATAATAACGTTTTGATTTGCCACGATGGACAGTGAAAAACACACATATGGTATCATTCTGCCTGTGCCCCCAGGACGTGTCGCAGAATTGAAAAGGAGGATTCTTGGTGGCTGGTGTGTCAGAGGCGAAGTGAGACCTGTTCATCAGGGGGTGTGCCAGTTCCCCTCCCGTGGACAGCGAGATTCACTTGTGAAGATTTTGGAGACGTGTTTGTTGAAGTGCAAAGTTTACACTGTGTGTAGAAGCTCCACATCTCCACAAGGGTTGGTTTGTGTTGGTCTGGCACATTATCTACTGAAATGGACAGGGAGACAATCTCACTGTTCGAGCCACTTGGCTCTCTTGGGGAAGGAGATAGATTGCAAGGCTTTGGAGACTTAATTAAAGCATTGACACATAACCAAAGTCTTTGCAATGAACATAGTTTTAAATGCATATCCAGATCCAGATGTGCAAATGACAGCTGTCCTGATGTGGCTCCGTGTGGTTGGGTACACTGTACACTGTCTGTAAATTCATTTCCTAGACCTCCCCAAGGGTTTGGGTGGAGCTATTAGTCTGGTCCCGTTTAAGAGCGCAGGTGTTGGTGATTACCTTGTTGTCTGTCTGCAGCCCACAGAGTAGTGGAGGAACGCAGTCTGCACGTCAGGCTCGCTGGAGGGTTTGCTTCTCTGTGTGCCGTGTGCATCTAATCCCGTTGTGGTTCGTTGATATCTTCAGAGACGGAAAGTGGGCTTAGTGATCCCTGCGATCCGTCACAGGCTCGTATCTGGGACCGGTGAGTGCAGTCGGTAAGGAGGTTTACGTGGTATTGGGTGTACCAGATTTGAGCAGTAATGGTTTACGTACGTGTTCCCTGGTGTGGTATAGGTGGAGGAGTGTGGACTGCTGTACTGTCTCCTGGCATTAGTCCAGGAAATACAACGTTACAGGTATGTTGTCTTACGGGTGGGTACGTTTATTAAGTATTATCACTGTCTGGTTAAAATGATGACTTGTTTGCAGAGGCTTGTTGGCCGCTGCTTTTGGTTGCTGCCCTCCTGTATCGCAATGAACATAGTTTTAAATGCATGTCCAGATGTGCAAATGACAGCAGTCCTGATGTGGCTCCATGTGGTTGGACACACGCATAGACTGGGTAAGACAAGGCAACCAACCCACAAAGTGATAAAACAAATCAGATGAATTGTCTACAGTACTGAGTGCTAGTTTAGGCTATCCAACTTTGACCCTGTGGTTAAGCGGTTGGTCTGTATATTCATTTCCTAGACTTTATTGCATTAGCCTTACAGTGCTTGGCTAGCTATTTAGCTCCCCAGTGGTCTGGGTGGAGTTTGGATCTTTGCTCTATCAGTTCAGCTACAGGAACACACTGTTTTCTGTAGATGCAAGTCAATGGGGTTTGATGCATGAGTCCAATTAGACAGGTCTTAGTGGTGGCTCTTTAATACATACCTATTGTCATTTTACAGTATACTATTTTCTCATGTTACATGACACATGTTGATGGAATCGGTACAATGCAATAACAATAACATAAAGTACATCAACTGAAAGAAAATAATTACAAGCACTTGCTCAACAGCGTAAATTGGGAAATGGTCAATTGTAGTGGTCAAGAGGATAGAGCTGCTCTTGTTTGAACCCAGAGATGTACTATGTACTTACAATTGTAACACTCCCAGTTAATGAATCACGCAACTATTTGCTGAAAAGATATTCTTTCATTTTAGATAATATAATTGCAAACAGCTTGAGATAGATAAAGATAAATAAAGAAACATCTATGTTGGCCAATTTACTACAAGTTTGCTTGGCTATCTCACACGTTGAGCCAATGTGTATGTGTGTGAGTGTGTGTATAACTTGTGCTGCATTCAAAACCACTGCAAACTGCACTGCAAACTCCACTGCAAACTCAATAAACCAAACTTTTGGCTTCTGGAAAACTTGGAACACAATGTACAGTAGATGCCTGCGGCACCATCTATGGCCCCTGAAGTTAACCTTATATTAGTATTTTTTTTTTTTAATCATATCAATAGCCAATCATGTTCATACCAATCAGGCTCGATTAGTATAGTAGGGTAATATCATTCAATTGCATAGGTCTGAAAAAGAAACTGTTACGCTGGCAACTTCTTGTAATACATTAAGAGTGAGTGAGAACATATCACACACAATAGCGAATGACTAGTTAAAAGTAATTAAATAACACATTAACGCAGTGGTTCTCAAACTTTTTCTGTCATTCCCCGCCTTGAACAAGGGGGCCTTTTTTAAGCCCCACCTGTCCCTCATCGCTCCCATAAAATGGTAGGCCAAGCTTAAAATTGTCAATTATTGAAATAACCTCAAGTAATAACAAATAGCATCTTATTTAGGTCAGCAAATGTATATTGCTTGGAGTGATTTCATGTTTCATGTTGTAGTGTATTGTTGTTATGGACACGCACACATGGACGGATTATGAAACCATGGGCCAGGACCTGTAACAAAATACACGGCTTCCAATCACAAATAAGAGATACATTTAAGCTACCTCTGATATTAACAAATACAAAGTCTAAAAACAGTTGACTGCAAGCAAAGTTAATAACAGCGACTTCAAGCAGAGGCTCTGGTTTAGGGCCCCCCTGAGCTCATGGGCCCTTGGGCCTGGGCCCGTTCGGTAATCCATCCCTGCACGCACACAGTATTGTATTTCTTTCTGTTGACGGACTTTTACTTTGACATCATACTCGTCTCGTGGGATAGGGAACAACTGTGACAGTTATTAACGCACATATCCAGTAAGCCTCTATTAAATTATGCTTTTCCTCACACCCTCGAAAACAATGACTAAGTTTTTTCGCTGTCTCACACTGTGATAAATATGTTTAAGTGACCTATGTTTAAAATCTATGAACTGTGTTAGTTCGTTGAAACGTAAAATGTAATTATTATTCATTTAGATACGTTACGTTCTAATATGTGACCGTTAGCACACCATTCATTCATAACTCCGTTGGTGGCTAACGTTAGCACTTATTAGCCAGCTATGCTGTAATCTGTTGTTGCTCTGATTCTTGGTGTAATGAATAGTAACTTGCTGTTTAGTTAACATACCTTCTAAGTATTTTCCGTTTCTTGTGTATTAGTGTTTCACTCATGAGTTTTAAAGGAGGAAGGCGCTCGCTACCTGGCTCGTGAAATCAAGTTTGGCTGACTTGTTGAACTAACTGTCAACACACTGGACGTGTAAAACACGTAGCGAGAACAGTACACAGCCCCTTACTAAACTAAACAAAAGTTTGAGAACCACAACCGCTCTGTGTGCCTCAAGCTGGCGAGCTGTAGACCAGCTAATGTTAATGTTGTCAGGCAGCTCTGGCTCTGACACACCAGCCACCAATAATCCTCCTTTTCAATTCTGCGACACGTCCTGGGGGCACAGGCAGACTTATAGGTGTGTGTTTTTCCTGCCCATTGTGGCAAACCAAATCTTTATTATGTGACCCTATAAGGATGGTGACTTTTACCCTAACACTTGCTTGTCTACGGGGCAAAAAGCTAGCCAGCATTTAAGTTTGTGAGTGGGCCTAAGACTAATTAACACATAGGCCTACCATCCTCTCCTGATTCAGATGTAATTTTAGCATCTGATCTGTTATTCCTCAAAGTGTAGCATGACTTAATAATAATAATAATAATAATAATAATAATTTATTTTATTTGTAATGCACTCTTCATTCAAAAGAATCTCAGAGTGCCAACATATTAAAAACTAACTATAATAATACAATAAAATAAAAATGAATTAACATAAGCGTAATAGAAAACTTTTTAACATTTTAACATACAATTTAACACAAGGCCAGAAATGCCTTCCTGAATAAAAATGTTTTTAGTCCAGCTTTAAAGGAGTCCAGCGTCTGTGTTGCCCTTAGGTGGTCAGGGAGGCTGTTCCATTAGTGTGGCGCTGCCGAGCAAAAGGCCCGGTCGCCCATGGTGCGGAGCTTTGTTTTGGGGACGTGGACTTGCAGTAGCCTACTTCTAAACTCAACTAAGACACAGGTCCATTTCGTTTGGTGCAATATTTAAGGGACACGTTTGTAGTAGCCTATTAGGTTCACATCACTTGAACTTGATCGACCGGTCTCACTTCTCACGCTCCTATCTAAAACCATTGAGAGAGCAGCTTCCAAACAGGTCACAGAGTTCCTGTCAAGGAATAATCTCCTCGATTCAAACCAGTCTGGATTCAAAAGCGGTCACTCCACCGAAACAGCCCTTGCTGATACAGTCAACCACTGCATCCTTCTGTCCATTCTGTCAAGTATGGGCATTTCTGGCAAGGCGCACTCCTGGTTTGAATCGTACCTCACTGGGCGCTCGTTCAACGTGTCATGGCAAGGTCAGCTGTCTGTACCTCACCGCCTCACCACAAGGCTCGGTGATGGGACCACCTCTCTTTGCCATTTACACCACCTCGTTGGGCCCTATCATCCGCTCGCATGGTTTTTCCTATCACTGTTATGCCGATGATACTCAACTGTTTCTGTCTTTCCCTCCTGAGGACACCACTGTCTCTGCGCGGATCTTGGACTGTCTTGCTGATATATCCACATGGATGAAAAATCACCACCTTCAGCTGAACCTGGCCAAAACGGAACTGATGGCCTTTCCAGCCAAACAGGTCATCCACCACGACATCCATATCAATATTGACTCCTTATCTCTTGTTCCATCCAAAACAACAAGAAACCTCAGGGTCATTATTAATGACCAACTGACTTTCACGGACCACATCGCCTCTGTCTCCAGGTCAGGCCGTACCGAACCCAGTATGCCACCCAGTATGCCACCCAGCTGCTGGTGCAAACCTTGGTGAGTTCCCGCCTTATACTGCAACACCCTCCTAACGGGCCTGCCGGCTTGCGTGGTGAAACCACTACAGATGATCCAGAACGCGGCGGCACGTCTGGTGTTCAACCAACCGAAGAGGGCACACGTCACCCCGCTACTCATTGAGCTCTACTGGCTGCCTGTAGCTGCTCGCATTAAGTTCAAGTCACTTATGCCTGCCTACAGAGTGATTGCTGGTTCTGCTCCCACCTACCTAAATGCTCTTGTAAGGGCAAATGTTACACCCAGGATGCTGCGCTCGTCTAATGAGCGTCGTCTGTCTCTGCCGTCTGTGCAAGTACGGCAAGCCAGATTATTCTCATTTGTAGTTCCACGTTGGTGAAACAAACTGCCTAGCACTACCAGAGCAGGGGCGTCCCTCTCTACCTTCAAGAAGCTTTTGAAGACCCAACTCTTCAGAGAGCACCTCCCTTCCTAACTGGCATTTCGACTAGTGCGTAACTTGCACTTACAGCAGTTACATTCCTGCACTTCTTTTTCTTTTCTATTTCTTTTTTTCTATTTCTTATGTAAAATAGTATTTATTGTTACACCAGGTTTCTATTGCTCGTAGCTTGACTGTTCCCTCCCTTGTACGTCGCTTTGGACAAAAGCGTCTGCTAAATGACTAAATGTAAATGAACTAAGTCCCAACCATACGCAGCAAAAACAGTCTTCCCATTTATCATCTCGGTAAAAAGTGAAAATATGTTAGCACATTTTTTTTTAACATAATTAATTTCATTTTCATAATTTATTTCAACTCAATAAAGATGAGAAAATCTATACAGCCTTTAAGGTATAGGCATTTTATTTGCTTTAGTTGTTGGTATTGACTTGTTTTTCTGTTATTGTTTACATATTGCCCAGTGATATTAATACATTAACTAGCTATAATAATAATGTTTTATTTTTATTTTTTAATTAGGTTTATATACATTATTGATAATTTGATTGAATGTGCAGATGGCTATGTTAAATTGTGTTTATTAGACAATTGGGCATAACCCCACATTTGAATATAATATATATGCCTAATAGCTGTTTCACTTTCAGGGACTCGGGGAGTAATAGGCTAGGCTACTGCCAGGTGAGTGAGTCTGTTTAATAGGCTGTGATGGACTGCCTTCAGATCAGCTGTATAGGCTATAATATGCTGTGATGGACTGCCTTCAGATCAGCTGTATAGGCTATAATATGCTGTGATGGACTGCCTTCAGATCAGCTGTATAGGCTATAATATGCTGTGATGGACTGTGAGTTAAAGTCGTGCCCGCTCACTTTTGCAGAGGCCCACCCAAAAATTGCTACACCGCTGAGGCACACTATTAAATAATGCAATAATCTCGTCATTGCTGAAAAATATAACTTCTCGAAAAATATAAATAAAGGCAGATTTCACTGTAATACATGTTTGTTGTTTGATGTTATTTGAGCATGTATCACTAGTCATTAACCATGACTGATCTGAGCATCCTACGGGACAAGAGCATGCTGTGGATGTAGGCCTATACAGGTTTCATCTATACAGCCTGTGTCTGTGCAACAAATCAGATACTAAATGGAATTAACAGCCCAATATAAAGACATCTGAACTGAAAATGTAATTAACATTCAAAATAAGGTAGTGGCTATTGGACCAGGTATTGACCACACTGTTGCAATTTGACCAAACTATAATGTGAACCTGCCTAGGCACAATAATGTAGGTTTTCTAGCCTAGCTCAGAAAATATGAGGCCTAGGATACTACAAATATGAAGCCTAGGATATCCCCCCCCCCAAGAGCTGATGAGTCTCGTATATATGACTCTGATGTATCACAGATCCACATCCACTAGATCGGTTTCTTCTGCCAGATCTATTTATTCCTCAGATGGTCATTTTGTAGTTTTGCCAAAAATCTCATCCAATAGTCAATGGTCCAATAGTAAAAAGAGTCCTGTAAAAAGCCTTCCAAAAGCCTCATCTCATCATATAGTCCACTGCAGAAACACCATTGGAGGAAACAGTTAGGTGAAGGGTGGCTGGTTTGTACTGGTGATTCAGAGGGAGATCATCGATTGGACGGCATAGCTGGAGAAATCGCTGGAGATGAGAAAAGAGAAAAGAGAGAGAGTTGTAAAGAAAGGAGAGAGTTGTATGTAACATGATAGAGCACCAATACAACCACATTTACATTTACATTTAGTCATTTAGCAGACGCTTTTATCCAAAGCGACGTACAAGGGAGAGAACAGTCAAGCTAAGAGCAATAAAAAGCATGGTGTAACAATAAATACTACTTTACATGAGAATTAGAAAACAACGACCTAGAAAAAAGGAAAATGAAGTGCAGGAATGTAACTGCTGAAGTGCAAGTTAAGCCAGCATAAAGGGAATCTGAATTTGTAATAAATTTAACATATTAATAATACTATAAGGCAATTCAACTTCTAAAGGATCTGTTTACTTTTTTGACAAAGCTTGAAGTGTATTAGGAAGACACGAGACAGCGTGAATATTTCATGTCATATTTCATACTAGGTATTATCACGGGGAGGAGGGTGGTTGGACTTGTCCAACTAGTTCATTAAGCCTTCATCATAGGCTATGCCTATGGCTGTTGTAAATAGCCTAGCCTGCTGTTTAATTATCCGTAGTGCTGTGATGACCTTTGCTTACGATTTTTAATGGCAACTGTATAAAAATAACAACGTAGAAAACATGCTGAAATGACCTCTTTCAGGGAGCCTTCACCCAGATAGAGTTTGTAGATGATCCAGAGAGGGATGAGAGAAAGAGAGATGGTGGCCAGAAACCAGCCGATGACGTTGGCCCAGACGGGGTACACGTACGTGTTGCTGAACTTCAGAGGAGAGTACTTCACAATGGAAAAGATCAATGTGCTCTGCGAACAAGAGGAAGGTAGAGGGAGTTAGTGGAGTTGTGGAAAACATGTATTCATCAGAAAAGGACAAATGATCTGCTTGCCTGTGTCTGTTCATGTATTAACAACAACAGCACTCATTCAGCTTTCCCTAAGTGACATGACCCGGGCCAAAAAAGCAAATACTGTGTGAGGGAACACACAAATGGAAGCTGGGAATTATTTTCCAGAGTGGACTCCAGTAAATCATTAAGAGGAATGGGTGCAATGAGTCCACATGTACAGATGCTATACATCACTGACCCTGCCATGATCCTTTCCCGACACCCTAATTGTTGAGAACATTCATTCAGTGGTCTCCTGAAGAGATGATGGCAAAACAGCAGTGGTCTGGAATGTTAAAGTGGAGATAGACTGACCCTTACCAAACACTCAGCAGGGGTGATAGACTGACCCTTACCAAACACTCAGCAGGGGTGATAGAATGACCCTTACCAAACACTCAGCAGGGGTGATAGAATGGCCCTTACCAAACACACAGCAGTGGAGATAGAATGACCCTTACCAAACACACAGCAGGGGTGATGAAGAGCCAGCAGTACTTCATCACAGGCGCTGGTCTGTACCCGATCATGTCCGTTATGTTGCCATAGAAACGTTCAGCACCTGTTTGAAAAAGAGGTGAAAAAAGTTTGAATGTTCGAGCTGTCCCAATACGACTATGTAATAGTAAAAGTATCATTGGACAGTGATGCTGTTGTTCACAATCCTGTATTTCCTTTTACTTTGACATTTACTTATACCATATTTCCTTTCACGATACTTTGACTGTGTGTATTGTGATAAAATTATTTATTTATGTGTTGTATTCTGATATTGTAATAGTTTTGTGATATCGTGATGTAGCATGATGTATTTAATTTGTACATACAGTTTGTATCATGATATGTATTGTACGGTGGGATAGGTGAGGATAGGTGGCTTGTAATCGAAGAGGTGATGATCTTCTATGTTGTATGTGATGATTCCTCCCTCCATTATCCCCCCTTGTTTGAACCAGGTTCTAATGCACATTTCTGAATGTGAAATGGGACATTTTGCTTTCCACTGTCATAATCGACTTGTTTTTGGGTGGAGGTGGGTTGTTCCACCTTGACACAGTGCTTATTTTTGAATGTCACTGAAGAAATACAATTGAATAGAATTGAAAGCCCATGCTATGATAGGTTACTACATTATGTGTTATGTACATATTCCTCCCTGGCATGGCAGTAGATAATAGTAATAACAGTGCTTCTAATAAATTCACCACTTACTGTTTCTTTTACTGTGGAAACCACTATGACTAACCAGATTAAAGAGAGTTAGCAATTCAAGCAGTTGGAGACAACCACTAAAAAAATCCAGTTGGATAGATGGATGAATGAATGAAATAGGTGCAGGAGAACAGTGTTTGAGGTGGCCCGCCCAGAGTTCTGCGGTAGGTAAACCCTCTGGCGTGAGCGGGTGTCGGGCGGGGCTGAACTGACCGTAGACCCAGGCTATGCTGAAACACTGGCAGAAGGACAGGATGAGAAGGGTAGTTCCGCTGCACACGTGATGGTCCATCAGCTGTAGAATGTACAGTCCCCCCTACCAAACGCCCAACAGACAGTGGTACAGGAGGTAGAGAAGTCGTTTAGTAATCAGAAGGTTGCTAGTTCGATTCCCTGTCGAAGCGTCCTTGAGCGAGACACTGAACCCCTAATTGCTCCTGATGTGCAGTGTGCCATCAGTGTAAAAAAAATGTAAAATGTGTATACATTGTGAGTCGCTTTGGATAAAAGCGTCTGCTAAATGACTAAATGTAAATGTAGACAGGAACTCAGAAATCGAAAGACAACACCACAATATAACCGCACAACGTCCACAAGTTTACCAGACAGTTATTTGCACTAGACTCGAGAAGGATTGGTTTGGAGTGCTGCCTTTTTATGCTGGCTTCCTATAACACTTTTAAAAAATTAAATTCGAACAGTTCTTTAAACAGAGATAAAGACTATATGATTGCCATTACACAGTGGTCCTTAAATAGGAACAGGTCCACCAGGTGACTATCTCATGAATCTGATTGAGAGAATGCCAAGTGTGAGCAAAGCTGTCTTCAAAGCAGAAGCTGGCTACTTTGAAGAATCTAAAATATAAAACATATTCTGGTTTGTTTAATAAAACAAAAATGTTTTGTTTACTACACCTTTCCATGTGTGTTCTTTCATTGTTTTGATGTCTATTAATTTACAAAGTAGAAAATAATAAAAAAATAAAGAAAAAACATTGAATGAGAAGGTGTGTCCCAACTTCTGACTGGCACTGCATGTGTGTGTGTATATATGTACATAATACATACACACACACACACACACACACACACACACACACACACACACAGACACACACACACACACACACACACACACACACACACACACACACACACACAACACCAGCTCTTCCCTCACCTGTGTCACGAAGCTGAGGCCGAACAGAAATGCTGTGGTGCAGATGGCCAGCAGGAGCAGCTCCCGTCTGAAGCCCCTGCGTAGTGTAGAGGGGAACATGTCCACTAGTGACGTCATCAGACAGTCCAGGCCTACAAACTACAACAAGGGCATGGCAGAGATTGTGTATTAGAACCGAGGGAAGTGTATCTATCATATATATAACCTAGGTTAGCACCTGCATTGCATTGAGGTTAGGGAAGTGTAAACAGAGGTTCAGAGACCAATACATCAAGTTGTAGGGAAGGCAGAGTTGTACCTGGCTGTCCAACCCTAAGAGGATGATCATGATGAAGAAACAAGCTGACCACACCTGTGGCACCGGCATCATGGCCACTGCCCTCGGGTACACGATGAATGCCAGTCCAGGACCTGGAACACACACATAACAGAAAGCTCTAAATCGAAATAAATGGAACACAAGACAAAAA
Source organism: Clupea harengus (assembly GCF_900700415.2). Lineage (NCBI taxonomy): Eukaryota > Metazoa > Chordata > Actinopteri > Clupeiformes > Clupeidae > Clupea > Clupea harengus. The sequence continues at coordinate 29,081,351 of NC_045159.1, forward strand.
GAGTCACCACAAAGTGAGGCTGATTTTTAGTATGGTTTAGGTTTAGGTTTGTTTCTACTGAGCTCCTTTGATTTAGGAGTTTGTTTCTACTAAGCTCCTTTGATTTAGGAGTTTGTTTTTAATGAAGTGCCTTGAGAAGATGATCAGTATTAATGGCACTGCATGAATCAAATTGAGTTGAAATGAGTTTGTGCACTCACCAGAATCCACCACCTCTGCGATGTTCACACCTTGCTCATGGGTCATGTACCCCAGTATGGAGAAAATGGCGAAGCCCGAGATGAAACTGGTGCCACTATTCAGCAGACACAACACGAACGAGTCCCTGAAACAATCATCACTTTAATGTCCACAGTGTCATCTGTGTGGACCATCATCACTTTAATGTCCACAGTGTCATCTGTGTGGACCAGGTTTCACCATGTCAAATCCAGACTATGTCAGTGTTGAGAACTGAAACAATGTAATGTTGGTGTTGAGAACTGAAACCATGTAATGTCGGTGTTGAGAACTGTAACCATGTGATGTCGGTGTTGAGAACTGAAACCATGTGATGTCGGTGTTGAGAACTGTAACCATGTAATGTTGGTGTTGAGAACTGAAACCATGTAATGTTGGTGTTGAGAACTGAAACCATGTAATGTTGGTGTTGAGAACTGAAACCATGTAATGTTGGTGTTGAGAACTGAAACCATGTAATGTTGGTGTTGAGAACTGAAACCATGTAATGTTGGTGTTGAGAACTGAAACCATGTAATGTTGGTGTTGAGAACTGAAACCATGTAATATCAGTGTTGATAACTGCTTTCATATTTGCCCTCCACCACCTATGATGGAGATCATTTCCAAACACTGTTAATGACTTGTATTATTAATTACTTTATATGAATCATGTACTTATGTAAGCAGGAACATTGCTTTTCTGTGTTTCTGCGTGTGTGTAACTTAGAATTATTAGGTGCCACTTAGTCTGCATATGTACAAGAGCATGTTTAGACCAGAGGTGATAAGAAGGGTCGAACTGTGCTTCTTCCGACCTTGTGCAAAACTGCCATCCTTGCAAGACAGGGAACCTCGGACGTCAGAGATCCACCACGTGGTAATCCCTGCTGAACGCTAAACTTCTGTCTATATAAACCTTGTGCAATGTGTTTATCAGGGCTTCACTTTCAGCCTTGTGCTGGGAGTGAGCCCGATTGCAATTGTTGTTGTGTCTAATAAACATACTTAGATACAGCTCCGGAGTCCTGAGGTAACTAAGGTGAATTTTCACCTAACAACCTACTTGTAGCAGTCATTGTTGTAGGTGTTGTAGCTGCCTAGAGACGTGAGGAAGCCCAAGCTGATGGCATAGGAGAAGAAGATCTGTGTGCCTGCATCCATCCAAACCTTAAGCCACAAAACAAAACAATTTTAACCACAATACTCGTTACTCACTGTGTAATCTGCAAAATAGCTTGTTTCAGGATTTCAAAAAAAGGAGCTAAACCTGTGGGTCGGCCAGGCGAGAGACGTCGGGGTAGAGGTAGTAGATGATGCCATCCAGGGCGCCAGGGAGGGTGACGCCACGACACAACAGAGCCAGGAGGGTCACGTATGGGAATGTAGCCGTGAAGTACGCAGCCTGGCGCAGGAAACTATGTTACTATAGCAACAGAGATCAGGTTGCTCATCCAAACAAACAAATGAATCAATCACAATGCTCGCTGTATTGTCAGCAGTATTGCTTGTTTGAGGATTTAAAAAAAAGACATAAATATCTGGGTTGGACCTGTAGATGATCAATCAATCAGTTCATATTTGATATCATGATTGCTAGATGTCCTCCCATTCAGAGCTCTGGCATGCCCCTCCATACAGTTGGGACTTTGACTGTCAGGTTTGTGTGAACAGCCTGTGAGGGGTTACACATCACAAAGGGAGTTCAATTCTCCTCAGCAAAGAAAAACAAGTCCAGGAAGTCCTTTTCACATCATTCCTAGATCTGATCTGTGCGATGTGATGGTAACAGAACACAGTTCTCCCACAGAGCTGAAAACAATCCCCCTGGATAGAACTCCATCATTACATATTTCTGGATCAAAAGCAAAAGGAAATGTTTTCTGATGTTAATCCTTAAATGGAAAACAATGCCAGAAACTACATGTTTACTTACAAACCAGGTCAAATATAAAAGAACCCTTCAGTGAGGAGGCTGGAGCCCCAGTGTCCAACTACGCCATCACCTCCGGAGGGTTTCTCCGTCCACCAACAAGACCGAGTGCAGGCAGGACTCAGGCAGGTCAACGGGAGGGGATGTGGGGCTGTACGGTTAACTCTTTCCGTGGGGCCACAGATGTCTGTGTCTTAAGAGTGCACTGCTCCCCGCCGGGGTTCTGGAGCAGCTGACCTTTCTACCTCCCCAGAGAGTTAAGCTCAGTCCTCCTCGGGGCTGTTTCTATTCCCTCACACGCTGATGATCAATCCTCAGCCTTAGACAAACTGTACAGGATTGGAAATGGATTGGAGAACTCATGCCCAGAGATTGCGCTTATTGCTTTTGGGAGACTTTAACAGAGCCAACATGAAGAGAGTTTTTCCAAAATATTATCAACATATTTTTTTTCCCACCAGAGACTGCTATAAACCCCTGCCCTGCCCTGCCCTACTTTTGGAAAGGCAGAACACGGCTCCATCCTGCTGCTGCCTGCATATAGGCAGAAGTTGAAACAGGAAAAAAAAAAGGTTTCAAGGGTCATTTACAGATGGAAATAAGAAGTTGATTGTGCCTTACAAGTCTGCTTTGAGACAACTGACTGGCAGATGTTTGAGGACGCAGTCGATGGCAACATCAATACATCCACAGACTGACATAAGCTATATAAGTAAGTCAGTACCTAGCCCAACCAGAAAACCCTGGGTCAACCGCGAGATCCGTACTAAACTCAAAGTGTGAACCTTTCGCCTTCAACTCAGAGGACCCTGTCATCTAAAAAAAGCAGCCAGACAGACTTCCGGAAGGCCATTAGGATGCCAAGAGGGGCAACAGGGACAGAGTGGAGTCCAGCTACTGCAGCCTCTAAGTAAGCTGATCATGAGCTGAAGACCTCCGTCTGCAGTTGGATATTTGACTTCCTGACAGGCAGGCCCCACACCTCTCTTCGCCGATCCTCAACGCAGGGCTGTGTGCCGAGCCAGCTGTTGTACACTCCCTGTTCACTCATGAAGCACAGTTCAAATATCATCATTGAGTTTGCAGATCATGACACAACCATCCATCCCGGGCTTCCCGTGCTTCATTCACAGACAACAATGAGATCATTCACCAGCTAGTGCCAGGACAATAATCTCTCTCTCAATGTCAGCAAAACCAAAAAGATGGTTGTGGACTAGAGGAGACGGCAGGGGGCTGGACACCTCTCCCCATCCACAGTGGAGGTAGAGAGGCTGAGAGGGTTCAAGTACATTTCACAACATAAGATTATATCTGTTATAAAAATTCACACTAATACCTCTTAATCAGTAGACAGGTCGCAAAACCACAGAGTGTAACTGACAGGTACTGTTCTTCCTACCAGTGTACTACTACTGAACGTCACTGGTGAATCTATCGATTGTATACTGCTTGGTGCACCGCGTCATGTTAATGGATGCATGTGTGATGCAGAGTGGACAGAGTGGAACTTGACTCGCAATCAAGCATTGCATAGTCCGCACACAGCTGGAAGACATGTGCACCCAGATGAAAAGCTCTGGGTTAAAAAATAACACTACCCTTTTTGGCTATTTCAAAAAGAAAACTCAACGTAAATCATTGAACATGGGGATGTAAACATTGTACACGATTGTACATTCAAGTAAGATAACCCTTAAGGGCCAATAATAAGCCTATGGTGAACGGACTGGCCAAATCTGCTTCTCACTCTCCCTCACAGTCCAATTAAGTTCAAATAGACTTGCTTCAACAAAAACAGATGTAGAGAAACAAAAAGAAAAGCATGCATGTAATCTTAATATCTAGGTAGATATACCCATATCTCCAACCTACCAACCTACCCATCTCCCTTCAAAAAACAAAACGAGCAAAAGATAAACCCCCAGGCAGACTTAACCCCTCTGTGATGTTTTGTAATGTAATGTTATTTTTGGTTGTGAAAGATCATGCTGCTTCAGTGCCTTCAAGGCATGCCGGGCCAGGAACAAGATGAACAGACACGGTTTTCTGCCTGTCATACATACTCGTAAATCCTGTATGACGGGCTTTTGTGCCCAAGGGCCCTTGCTTTCAGTCCATGCTCATCCTCTCACTGTTTGTGCGGTTTGATTTATAATCTGCCCTTATACATATGACTTCAGAAAAGGTCAAATGTCATGAAACTCTCACCTTCCCTGTAGACTTAATTCCCTTCCACACACAGAAGTAACATATCACCCAGCACAGTAGGAGACACAGGGCCAGCTGGTACTGCACACTCCCCAGGTCCTCAATCCCATGGGAGATGTGTAATACCCTGTTCCTGAAAAGTTCAGAGAGTGGGGCGATGGAGAGGGAGAAAAAGAGGGAGACAGAGGGGAATGGGTGGCAGTGGACACAGAGAGAGAGAGAGAGAGAGAGATACAGGGAGGGGGGAGAGAGAGAGGGAGACATTGAGGGAGAGAAGCAAAGAAGAGTAAGAAACAAATGTATTCATTACAAAGTAAACAATCGAGGAGAACTGAGTGAACGACGGTAAGAGGTACATTTCATTCTATTTTGAACCAGATTTAGAGTGTGGAGCCACTTACTGCCAGAACTCCACCACTGGCAGCGTCCCGTTGGCTCTGGAGGTGCTGTTTGAGGCCTTAGTGTAGGCCATGCAGGAGTCTGAGCAGAGACACAGCACACACCATTAGGACACCCCACACTTCTACTAGACAGAGACCCTGGACATTTACGAGACCCTTTAGCCACTTCTTATGGGAATATGAGATTTCTGTATAATCTACAGAACAGATTCATGAAAAAAGTTTGAAAACTACAGATAAATGGGTGTGGTGGTTTCAGGGAAATTGCATCATTTGATATATTGTTAAGTTTAATGCTCATCTAATGAATTTCAATACATTTTTTCAGGCATTTAAGGTATAGAACTTTTGGTTTCCAGTGTACAGGGACACATCAACATTATTTTGACATCAAAAATCTTGCAAGTTGCTCTGACCAGTGTTCCAGATGTTGTCACAGTTGACCCAGGGTAGTTCTGCACTGAAGGAGGAGAAGAGGTAGAAGAATGCCCACGCAAGGATCACAATGTAGGAGCTGGCGCTGAAGCAGATGATCAGATGACTGGCATAACCCACCCCTACGAGGGAAGAAAACACAATAATGCCTGTGATTATTATGACAAAATGGCATAGGGGCTAAAACATTTATATCTGATACATTTATATCTGATACATCTGTTGTTCTTTCTTCCACTTTCTTTCTTTCTTTCTTTTAATGCCCACATTGCATCAAAAAACGAATATGAATCTCTCACCTTGAAATAGCGGGCAGATCTTGCGCCAGCAGGTGATCCCTCCCTGACTGGTGTACTGCCCCAGCGCCGTCTCCATGAAGAAGAGAGGAATGCCACAGGTGAACAGGAACAGCAGGTAAGGGATGAAGAACACACCTGAGGAGGAGGAAGGACAGGACATATGGACAGAGTGATTGACATATGGACACCTGAGGAGGAAGAAAGGACATATGGACAGAGTGATTGTCAGTACTCCAAAGGTGAAGGTGCACGATGTTACATGTGTAATGAAAGTTAAACGTAACCCCTCAAACATGACACCATCTGACCTGTTGCTCTTGATCGAAACGAATTATTGCTAATAATGTTGCAAATATCATGAAATACGATACACATGGGGAGTGGGAGGGAGGGGTGGGTCGACACCAAGTGTCTGTCTGGGGGATGAGTGGCCAAGCATAAATATACAAAACCTATTTTCAGTTTCTTTTATAATGTCTGTGTTTTTCTATTCTATGTAGCACCATTATAATGCTACTTCCCAAGGCTGAGTATTCAGTGGGGTTATAGACACAGGAATTGTACACTTGCTTGGAAAAGATGCGAAGAACACAATTTGTCAATGAAATAAAACCACACACATGCACTTAGGATACATGAAGCACCACATACTGTAAATGTGGCCGATTTAATAACAAATTTTAACTTTTTTTTTAAATTTTTTATTTTAAATTTGAAAAATGTTAACAAACTTTATATCGCAGTGTGTACTGAACACGGGTTATAAAAAAGTACGCGTTTTGGAATGCTGCTCACTTAAGTCTTTTTTTTTTTTTTTATCATATCACATCATTATCACAATACTGATGACACATCAGTCTTATTAGTACTGCAACCACTTTTCCCCCAAACGAAAACTAAGAAAAAAAACAGGCAGGTACAGATACACACACACAGAGTGCACATGGCTAGCCAATCAGAAGATAGAGACAACGGATCACTCCAGCCCCCCCCCCCCCCCACACCACACACAGACCCTGCAGGCATCTCCAAAATCACTCACCTCCTCCATTCTTAGAGCACAGGTAAGGAAACCTCCACACACACACTCACCTCCTCCATTCTTATAGCACAGGTAAGGGAACCTCCACACACACACTCACCTCCTCCATTCTTAGAGCACAGGTAAGGAAACCTCCACACACACACTCACCTCCTCCATTCTTATAGCACAGGTAAGGAAACCTCCACACACACACTCACCTCCTCCATTCTTAGAGCACAGGTAAGGGAACCTCCACACACACACTCACCTCCTCCATTCTTATAGCACAGGTAAGGGAACCTCCACACATTGCCGGGCCCAATGATAGCTCCCATGACGGTTAAGATGTATTCTGCCTTGCTTCCCCAGTTGCCTCTGACGTGCGTCCTCGCGTGTTCATCTCTGTCAGGAATGACGTCTGCTTTGCTCCCGCTGGTCATGGTGATAATGGATGGACACTTGGCCAGGCTGAGTGTGCAGTCGTTGGGCTGGTTCTGTTGTGAAAGAACATGTGGATGGTGGTATATAAGCTAGGCAGCCCATGGGAGGGAGGGATGGGGTAAGGGAGGGAGGGAGGGATGGAGGTGGGTAAGGGAGGGAGGGAGGGATGGAGGTGGGGTAAGGGAGGGAGGGAGGGAGGGAGGGATGGAGGGAGGGAGGGAGGGAGGGATGGAGGGAGGGATGGAGGTGGGGTAAGGGAGGTACACAGGGGGAAGCTTCGGTCCTCCCAAAACAAAAGGTCTTTCAACTTAGTTAATGGGTGCATCAGAGTTACTTAAAACATCACCGTGTGGTTCACACACACACACAAACACACACTGGACACACATATACACACAGACAGACCAGACATATATGTGTATGTATGTGAAGTGTGTGTGTGTGTGTGTATGTATATAAATAATATATATATTGCTATCAATCAATAAAAAAAACAACAACAATTATCAAAACGATTTGCTTCGATTGCGATTAATCGTATTTAAATTCAAATACTATTGCTTAGGAGCATCTTTTTTAACACTAAACACAGATTCTCTCTTGTGAACTTCCAATAAAACCATCAAAACCAGGGGAAAGGAGGCACATTTGTTATATTTGGAGCATGTAAAGTAGGAAGGGACTTTTTTTTATTCTGAAACAGGGAATGAGATGAAGATGTTGAAAAAGAAGAGAGGAACAGAGACAGACTCCTGGGGAGGGACCAGGTCAGATTACGACGTGTTGTACAACCCATTGTGCTCCGTGTTACGTGTGCACAGAGCCCTTTAGGGGACATGGGAAAAACATCTTTAGAGCTTCTGGTGCGCACCAGAAACTTTAAGGATCCACCCCCCCCCCCCCCATGTATCATAGGTCCGTAGGTGTGTCGGACGCCCCCCAGATATTTGAACCGTTACATATGCACAAACAGAGAACATTACAAAACCCAGGCAACTGCTGTGATTGGGTTGATTTTTTTATTATAACATTAACACGTTCATTTTAACAGCACTAATACACACACACACACACACACACACTACACACACACACACACACACCACACACACACACACCTGTGTGTATGAGTGCTGTATACATAAAATCAGATGATAGGTCTTCGTATTGAAACATTTATGACTACTGATGGAGATAATTACCAAACACAGTTAATGACTTTAGAATATATGAATCAAGTGCCTTGTTTTAATAATAATGTTATATGCTTATGTTAACAGGAACTTGGCTTTTCTGTGTCCCTGTGTATATGTGTAACTTTGATTACAGTTTTTCTCAAATGTTTTCACACATTTAGCGAATCATGGGTCAACTTAATCTAATGCTCACATCTACTTTGCACAGCAAGAGTCTTCTCTGGCGAATGGGTTAACTATTTCTCATTGTTTTCACACAAATTTCTTTGAGTTTTAACACACTTTTCAAAACAGTTAACACACTTCTCAGAGAAAGACACAAAACCTAATTGAATACCCATTTCAACACATTGCAGACACTTAGTAGCAGCCTACTGAACCTGCTCTCTATATTCTAAATATTGTCAGCACCTGTGTGAACTCTCTGTGCAAAACTAATCAAGTAGTTCTCAACCTCTAAAAGAGGTCAATAGATTGAAGTTGATACCAAGCATGTTTCGAGGAGCCACCAACAACCAACAACCTCAGCAAGGACTAGGACAGGACAAGGAAGAGGTTGTGGTAGAGGTAGAGGGGCCCCTGTCAGGGACTTGGCATACTGTTGCATCAATTGTTTGTACGTTCGGCAATGACAATGACACTTTTCTGGCCTTTACAGTCAATGTACCGTACTGTATTTCACTGTATTTGCACTCTTGGCAACAACCATTTCTATACTTTTGTAAAGTGTGTTGCCACAATACAATGTATACTGTAGTTTTCACTAAAGTAATTTACAACGAATTCTGATTACTTTAATATTTACAGTATTTATAGCCTATTACACTATTTTTACAGAATCAACACACTGGCCCACACTGGGTGGCAGGGGGAGATGTTCACTGCAGAACAGATTTGGACCTTTTTACTGTATATTGAAACCTGTAATTTTGACTTCTTACAGAATAATACATGTAATGTGGAAAAATGACTGCAATAAATATTTTTGTGTCAGAATGTTTGCCATTTTGTACACAGTAGAGCAAATATAAATCAATGGTGTTGACAGGTCCTTGTTTAGAATATATTGTATAGTGTTACTGTAAGCAATACAAAAAAAGAACTACAATATTTTACTGTATACAAATTTTCAGATTTCAAATACTTTCTGACAGTATATTCCCTAAGTAAGAGTGCTCAGTGCAAAACCCAAATTGTAGTAGGTTGGCAGTGGTAAAATAGTCAATACTGTGAGGGTGTTGCACAAAAGTTGAAGTGATGGTTACAGAGGTTCATATTGATAGCTGTAGTTTGAATTTTGTTATCCATTGTTAAATAAATGAGAAAACATACATTTTCAATTGAGCACAAATTGTAGGTTTTGATGGAAATGTTTGGTTTTAAAAGGTGTGTGATAAGTTTTGAGAAAGTGGTGTCATTCTGAAAACATCATATAGTGTTTTGGTCATTTCAGCTTCTGTTAAGGGCTGTGTGTGAGCTGTTTTGCAAAAGTAAACAGTGAATGGAAAAATGTGCCAAAGCAATCGAGAAAAACTGTAACTGGCGCCACTTATTGTTTTCTCGACCCCGAGAAAATACAAGAAGCTCGGTCGAGAACCTTGGGCCTCATTCTCGAACGCAGTTAAGAAGAATTTAAGAGGAATTTAAGAGGAATTTAAGAGGAATTGGATTTAGGACAACATTTGGCATTCATGAAAGTTTTCTCATCTGGGATTTGCTCTGAACTTCAGAAAACTTTCCGAACTCGAAATAGCAGTCGTAACTCGGCCAGAGTTTTCTCAAATGCGATTCCTTAAAAAACCACAAGATGGCCCCGTGGGCCATCTTGTGGTTTTTTGAGGAATTGCATTTAAGAAAACTCTCCGTGTTAATGAATTTGTTGAGAAATCGTTGGTGATTGCGTTCACATCAACTCTACAGATCCTCGGATTAAAAGTATCATTAACAATTACGTTTCACATGTAGGCCTATAGTCATGATTCTACGAGGCACCGTGATGTCATAAAATAAATAAAAGGACTACCACCGGAATGCTGCGCTCGTCTAGTGAGCGTCGTTTGGCACTGCCGTCTGTGCAAGTACGGCAATCCAGAATTTTCAAGTAGTTCCACGTTGGTGGGAACGAACTGCCTAGCACTTACCAGAGCAGGCGCGTCCCTCTCTACCTTTAAGAAGCTTTTGAAGACCCAACTCTTCAGAGAGCACCTCCCTTCCTAACTGGCACTTCGACTAGTGCTTAACTTGCACTTATAGCAGTTACATTCCTGCACTTCGTTTTTATTTCCTATTTCGTTTTTCTATTACTTATGTAAAGTAGTATTTATTGTTACACTAGGTCTCTATTGCTCGTAGCTTGACTGTTCTATCCTTGTACGTCGCTTTGGACAAAAGTGTCTGCTAAATGACTAAATGTAATGTACACGAACACTGCAAAATGTAAGTGGAATAAATAAATAAGCACTTAAGTCGATTCCGACTTGTACACGTCACTACGGTTGCGTGCCCTTATAAGGAGCTGGCAGGGCGTGTATGTATGCAAATTCAGGAGCACGAGAACGCGCTTTCAATTTAAGAAAACTCTTCCGGGGGAGCACAGCCCAGAAAACTTCTGCTGCGTAGGACACATTTTCAAGCGTGCATGAATTTGGCGGATATCTTTTGCTTACGTTGTTTTTCCGAGCCCGTAAGAAACATTTCAGAAGAAACTTCAGAAAATGTTCGAGAATGAGGGCCCTTGTTTTGACTATGATGTTAAACACTTATGGCGTCAGCATTAGATAAATCTAAGTATATAAACCCTGTGCGATGTGTTTAATATTGCTTCACTTTCATCCTTGTGCTGTGAGTGAGCCCGATTGCAATTGTTCTTGTTGAGTACATATACTGATTGACAACTCCGGAGTCCTGAAGTAACTAGGGTGAATTTTCACCTATCAACTATTTGACAATTTGTCAAACATACTGTCCAATTTATGACTAATTTTGTCATTCTGCAAAGGTCAATGGTGTAGTGGCCCAGCGCCGGATTAAAAATAAACCAGCTCTGGGTTAAACTGCCAACCGGTTATGACATCGGGAGATAGCCTCCTGACCCTTGGGTTGGAGAGTAAGCTGGTCTAGGGTGCCATCTCTTCATTACACTGTGATTAAATGTAAATGCACATTCATTTGGATGTGTAATTGTACATTTACAAATTTTATTCTCTGTTTTTGTATTCCTTGCAGGATGTGTGTTTGATGCATGTGAAAGAACACACCGGTCAGTGTTAATTATGTTCACTGGTGATTCTGTAATGAGGTGTGTTCAGCGTGAGTGATGCGTTCAGGCAGGTATGTAGAGCAGGGAAATGGAAAGATGATAAACATGGGGGAGGAGGAGATTGAGAATCAACCATTAGAGGCAGACTTGTTTTGTCATTATCATTCGCATGGTGTGGAAGCTCAGTGTATTGCTTGGATTCTTATGTCATTAAACATTTTATATATTTGGAGGTGTAATTGGTACCAGCCTCACATGGGAGTGCCAGATTATGAAGGTACCTTACCCTGTGAGCAGGCGCCGGGTAGATGTGGGTGCAATTGTGATACCGCCAGAAAGAATGTGTGTGTGTTGTTCGATCACCGCAGTCCCGCCTGCATGTGTGTGCACGTTCGCGAAAATACATGTGATGTGAACACGGACAAGCATATGTGCAGCGCAAGGTTCGAGTGTTCCCTATGCGTGTGTGGCTATGTGAAGGCCAATGTATATGTAATCTTGTACGATTACGATGCCATGTTAGAAGAGGGAAATGGTTAGTGATGCATGCAAGACTATGTCTCTGAGGAGCAATCCTTACGATAACCATGTCTTGGCAGACAAGAGAGAGGCACGGGCCCACTCTCATTTTGGAGGAAGACAGAGAACCCGGGCTTACTCCCAGAATGCAGAAGAGAGAGAGAGAAGCAAAGTTAAACACATCACACAAGGTTTATATGGTTGAAGTTAAACACATCACACAAGGTTTATATGCTTTTTGCAACGTAATGCATCAGCAAGGCAGAAAAGAAGGACTACTTGTTCTAGTACAGTATACTAGTATAGTACAAAAGTACTAAAAGTCCCTTTGTGTCATCCCAACTGCTGAGATACAAGGATGCCAGTTCTACGCAGGGTTGAACAGGCACGGTTGGACCCTTCTCATCACCTCTAAGCTCACCTAAACAAAGACAAGAGGTTCCTTCACTTACGCATGTAGATCTTACACAGTAAGGCAGAAATGGATCTTGCCAGTGGAAAATCACAGATGGCCTTCCTCCTCTGGTAACTGCTCATTTGGTGGGGCCTAGGTGTTGGTTTCTTCCCACCCCCTGCTGAGACTCTTATCTCAAACCTATGTCTCTGGTACTCTCTGTGCTTTTCCATGCCGGGGTGAAACTAGGGGCAGAGAAATGAATGTAAGAGTGCTAAAGTGAAATACTGCATTGTAAGATGATCTCTTTGTCATGTTTGGGTTTATTTGAATGGTCTCAGTCTGAGTGATAAAGTGGTCTCAGTCCTGCAGCTGCAGAGATTAGTTTTAACATGGATCTCAGAGACATGAGAATTCTGGTCTCTGTGAGTCGTAAGGTAACCTCTCTCTGGAGAGGGCAAACACCCTCCTTGGGTGAGAACCCCCTCCATTTGTCGCTGTTAATGTGTGACCACGATAAACCACTGCTCATGGGGGTAATCATTAGACCAGATGCAGGACTAAAATGGGTACTTAAGTGTTTGGATGTTTTATGTGGTCTTTTAGACTTATATTCTTCACTTTAGACGTGTTGGATTTGTAAACTGTAGTAGTAACATGTACCTGACGTTATAAATTGGTAATTCTGACCCACTATGACCTCTTCTGAAATTCTCAACTGAGGATTATTCAGGTAACGGTGTTCCGGTAACGACTGACTAGGATTTAGTTGCAGACCTAAAGCGGCCAAAAACGTAAGACTTTGAGGTTCCTGGCTAGAATCAACTGGGCTAGACATGCTGCAGCTGAACGGTAATGGTATAATATAGCGATAGGATTGCTGACCAGCCTCTGCACTGGATCGAATGGTCATACAGAGATCGTACAAGCAGTCTGGCGGTCTGTCACTGAGCCAATTCGATCTAACAAGCTGCAACGCCCCTTTAACAGCACTGTAGGACCTCTGGGTTAGCCCAGAACTAGATGACAGGTTATGTCTGTGGAATTGTCAAAATGGAATCTGCCGGCCGTGGCAAGATCCTTAAAATGACACTATTCTAATTGGAGAAGAAACCGGTTACTAAAAAGTAAGGGAGGAAATTCATACTACAGACGATAAGTGCCATTAAGTTGGAGATCAGCCTACAACCCCGGTAGAAATCTACAGTAAAAGCGAGGAGCTTAGACTGGGTTCCCAAAAGAGTAAAGTCAGACACAGAAAATTGAGTCAGATTAAGTATGGTCGTACTAAGAAAGGTGTTTTAATAAATGTTACTTTTTCAGCAAAGCAAAGAGAGAGACGAATCCTCCCAAACCTTCCAGACGCCTATTCCCTCATTGGTTTAGGAAATCACCGTCTTACACAAATATGCAGACTAAGTGGCACCAGTAACTACTAATCAAAGTTACACATGGAAAGCCATGTCCCTGCTTACATAAACACATGATTCATACAAAGTAATTATTAATACAAGGCACTTGATTCATATATTCTTAAGTCATTAACAGTGCTTGGAAATGATCTCCATCAGAAAGTCTTGAGTCAATTATTAGTGCATATAGATAGAAGGCCATCATCTCTTGTGGTTGATGCAGCAATCAGTCTTTGAAGTGCAGTAACGCACATGGAACATACTCAGGATTCAGCGTGCAGATCTGAACAACAAGCATCCCGAGCGTGGGGAGGTAGTGCTTCAGGAGGTAGAGGAGTTATTTAGCAATCGGAAGATTACTAGTTTGATCCGTTTTCCTCCTTACCAATTGTGTCTTAAGCAAGACACTGAACCCCCAACCGCTCCTGATGTGCAGGTTGGCAACTTTGATAGTAGCCTTTGCCATCGGTGTATGAATGGGTAGATGTCTGAGGCTTTCATCTGTAAAGCGCTATGAGTTAAAAAAGCGTTATATAAATGCAGTCCATTTACCATTTAACTCTAGCCAGTTTAAGACACTTCCCATGCTTGTAATGTAAATGAGCTAGCCTTCTAATGCAAACAGGTCTTCCAACTGTTTTGTTGTTTCTAAATGATAATCAGGTTTTTCTCTGACACAAGGTTTCCATACTATAATTGGTTTGTCGCTCACCTCAGTTAGCAGTTTCCTGACCCCAGCTGTCTGAGCAATGCCAGGGCGGGGACCTTTCCTTTGGCAATGAAACTGCCAAACTACCACAGGGAAGAGGCCACCAGAGATGTACAGTACCAGTCAAAAGTTTTGACACACCTTCTCATTTTTTGAGAAGTTTTTTCTTTACTTTTATTATTTTCTACATGGTAGATAACAATTTTTTGTTTAGTACATCATTCCATATGTGTTCTTTCATAGTTTAAATGTCTTCAGTATTAATCTACAATGTAGAAAATAATACAAGTAAAGAAAACACTTCTCAAAAAAATGAAAGGTGTGTCCAAACTTTTGACTGGTACTGTACCTCATGCAGATGCAGAACACGTGGTCGGAGCAAGAGACCGCAGTCCAAGTCTCCCTTGCCACCACGACTTGTCTATACCGATTGCCGCAAACCACTAGGCCAACACAGCACCTCTGCAGCAATCGGGGTGGGGTCTCCCTGAAAACAGCTGGGCAGTTCATGGAGGGGTGTGTAATTGCCATGTGTTTTGGTCACAATTATCAATGATAGCAGAACACATTTAGGTTCCCGAGAGACAATAGTCTAACTCAGCAGTATGTGTGTGTGTGTGTGTGTGTGTGTGTGTGGTGTGTGTGTATGTCAGGTCAATGTGAGTGAGTGTGTGTGCATTAGTATATATGGGTAAATGAGGGAGAAGACAGATTTTCATGCTTGAAATATAAAATTGTCCCCATGCACTGTGCCTGTGTTGATGTAGTTTAAGACACTACAGTAAATGGGTTTTTATCTGTTTACCAGGTTTACCTTTTTCTCACCTACAACTTATATACAGTCCAGCAGACCCGGCACCACAGGCGTAACACAAATGTGTATTGTGTATGTGTATGTGTATGTGTGTGTTTATTTTATTTGTATTGAAGAAATAAAATGTAATCAGTTGATTTTTCTGTTAGTGAACACCGAGAACGGGTCCCTAACCCCGCATGACGGTTAAGACATCAGCACCATGGGTTCATTTGACCAGGGAACATACATGCTGATGAGTTGGATTATGCCCCTGGGTTCAAAACCATCATGGGCTATTTAGATTAGATTAATGGGCAATGATTGGAGAGAGATTCTATTTTTTCCAAGGTTGGTGGTCTCTTTTAAATCATTACAAACTTTTTTGACTCCTTATTCTTCCAGGTCTAGAGAACTTGATCCCACTTCTTGGAGTCAGTGGAAGGGGATTCATTGATCAAGCTGTTTGTGCTCTGTGAGTCTGGATATGTTAGACATAATTGTGCTGGATTTTAGAGTTCAGCGGAAGCGTGTGATGAAGTCGTACACAGAGCTGTCGACAAAATAACACAGCATCTGCTTAGGTTTATCAAGCATTGGCGCCCCCTATAAGTCATGTTTGGGATTCAATCTGCTGTCAATTTTGCTGTCAAATTCTCACAATTGCTTTTTTGACAGCATGCAGTAGCCCTTGTAAAAGGTTATTATCCCTCACAATTAACATTTTTATCTGAAGGAGACATCGTGAATAAATATAGCTTAGCTCATGGCTGCACCCTTCAGAACATAATTTTTAGCAAATAACTTGTAAGCTATGAGTTCAAACTCCTTAAAAAAATATTATTTAACTCCAGATGAGGAACTATAAACCATTTAAGTAACCTACAAAATGCAGAAGACATTAGCAACCGCTACCAATAGCTGTGACATGCGTCCTTCCAACAGAAGACGATACAAAACCTTCGATGTAAGTATGCTAGGCTGTCAGAATGCTATGCAGGATGCTATTTTGAACATCTAATGATGCTTGGGCTATTGGGTAGGGATAGCCTGTTCATTCCAACAGCCTACCCTTCTCCGCTAAAAGACACCGTGTTGGCGGATGACTGAAGTGGCGTCCTGCCTGTAGGTGAAAGCCGAGTAGACTAGACAAGATAGTCCTTGCTTTACCCGACTATGCTATTTCGCACATCAGTAAGCCTGTAGGCAGAGGAACGGTACCGTGCTGTTTGAGAAAGGAGAGCAGGCCTAAGGCGGTAGCGTTTGGTTAGGTGGAAATAGGCCTACTGCAGTTCTCGGTGAATTTAGTGAGATCATTTTCCCATAACGATGAGGGCGGGGTCTGGGAGCATCACGGATCTCAGTGCATTGAATGGTTGCTGATGCTGCGAGGAAGAGGAAAAATGTAGGACCATGGTGAATGATTTGGAACTGGAAGATCTTGATTCATGCCGGAAATTAATTACACGGTAAGCAACTATATTTGCGTTTCTTATGTCGTGTAGTTGAAGCCGACTACTCAATATGCTACTGTTATTTTGCCGGGTGACCATCTCAGTGTAGCGGTTTTTAAGACATGTAAGGATAGCTAGCTGAGCAATGGCTAACTACCGTTTGTGTCGAGAGTGGTCTACAAATACCATGTGTCCAGATAATTTAACATTTTGCCTTAATACCCTACAAAAAAGTCGTTAGACTACTGAAACGTTTTGTTGCCATTATTACCAGCTCGATACATCCCCATCGTAACAATTAAAGGTGGGTTTACTCGTTGCATTCTTCATATCTGTAAAGATGACGAGAAATTTTCTAGTTGGTGTTCGGTCGTGTTATTGCTGTAGGCCACATAAAACAATGTTAGCTAATCTACTCAATCGATGGATTTAGGATACAGCAAACCATTATAGGCTACTGCAGGTTGTGGTTAGCATCAGAATATGCAGCTTGTAGACTACTTGGACAAATGCATGTCAAACGTGTATTAAAAAGTCTATACGAGGTTTAACCAGATGTGCGTTGAACAGTATGTGTGTGAAGTCAGCGGCGGTAGCCTGTTCCGTTGAATGCCTATAATGCAGCAGATATGTGATATTGGGCTATTCCCTGAGTAAAGCATTTGACAACTACTATTGTTTATATGCATCTTCACCGTATAGTTTACGGTAGGTAGGCCTACGAAATTCACCATCTTTCCCTTCTTTTGTTTGGGTATGGATCTTGCTTTTTTTCTTGACCTCTATTCGTGAGCTTCCCACTGAATTTTGTGAATCATCTTTGGCCTACTGTACAATTAAAGAAGCAAGGTTGCAGCGGATGATAGTTTAGCTAATCTGTAGGCCTGTGGCTTATTATGCGCCGACTGATATTTTCGGTCAAACCCATCCGATGCTTTTTATTGTTCATTTTTTGAAAGCAAAATATATATTCACCACCGTAGCGCACTACTAGCTGTAACATACTGTATGCACGTCTGTATAAAAATCAGCTAGATAGTAGGCCACTAAAAATACTATACATATAATGCATTGATTTAGCAGAGAGCGCAAAGATGGTCCCCAGGGGAGGATGTGGTCTGGGGAAAAACCCCTCCACAGAGTAGTGATATTATAGCTTACAGTGTATTTGAAATCTGAGTTCATGTGTATTAGGACATAATTACTGGCAGGCTTTGTGGAAATGAAACAGTGTCATTTTTTGAAAGTATTTTCTTGTGCTTAGTAGACTATTTTCCCAGGTCAGAAATGGCATTTTCAAAACATCCTACACTACCCATGGCTTACAAGGGGCCATGTGCATAAACATGAGTGATGTAATACTGCACATTTGGGCAAGAATCCAACATTAGCCTAATGAACCCAACATTAGAGAGCCTGGCCATCTTAGACACGGAAGAACTGGGACCTGCTGTACTCGGACATAGGGCTCCATTCTCCTCGCCTTGCTATGTGCAGTGAGATTACAGAATGCTGCTTTTGGGGAGGCAAAAAAAAAACCTACAACACAGTTGTAATCGGATGACTGTGACAGCCCAGCATACACAATCAGACAGGATAACCCCATGCTGGGCTACAGACCTGATTAACCAGGTCCAGGGGCTATCTTTGGCATGGGCAGGCAGGCCAGTCTGATTGGGTGACATCGACCAACAGCCATTGCATAATCTATATATAACCCATATATTGGGTCCAAATGATTATTTCCTCTGTCTGGTGGAGAGTCTGGATCATCCAAAATTGGACAGGCCCGTGATGCCTACACATTAGCCATGCATAGCTTCCCTGTATTCATGCGGATGACTGTAGGACTCACACACACAGCAATAAAACTGAATGAACTCAGGATAGTATAACACACAACATTCAATAATAATGTCAGCAAAGCTCATCCAATTTCATGTATGTTACAGTTTTTTCCAATCATTTTAGTTCTTGTACCTATACCATGGATACTTTTCCCAAACACTTAACTCAGTGGGCTTTACAGACACACACCTCTGCATATCCGTTAACTTTTGGTGCAAAATGCTCTACAACAACCACACCATCATCAATTCTGCCGTAACTTTAACACATGTTCCCTCTCAGAGTAGAATGACCTAAAAAACACTAACAACTTGAAGCATTGCTAATTGCATCTATAAAATGTTGCATAGATTACTCAGCTCAGTTTAGCATAGATTACTGTAGTGTTGCATTAAAAAAAGAGAAAAAACACACACAGACAAACACTTCTTTGGACTACAGTAATAAAGTTTGTAATATGACAGTAAACAAATAATTCTAAAATGCTGCAATATGTTTCATTACAGCCATATGCTAGAATTGCATGTGTTACTGCACTAAATAGGCTTACTACATTACAACAAAAAGTCTACCACTAGAAGTCTGCTGTAGCCCTACAGTAATGCTGATCCATTCTGTCCTCTGCATTTGGTGTCAAACTTTTATATGTTTGAACTTCGCATTTACGGTAACATTCTCCTCTGCATTGCATCTTGGAAATACGTCAATCCAAGCCAAGTATCTGAAGACAGTGTTGATATGTCGGTTTGCCTCTCACAACAGATGTCAAAATTGAGTGTGGCAAATGTACTGTAATTACTGTAAATTGAAGAATTGCATTCTTCAATCACTGTCTTTCACTGATAGCCTATGACTTACATAAAGAGCAGTACTGTAATAGTGGAAACAACTCTTCCGGAACAGTTACATCTATGTTTGCCTTCTATAGACTCTATTACTATTATAGATAGTGAGAAGTCTGCAAGCCAAAACAAACTAAATAATCTAAATAAACTTTCTGCTAAATTAAGAATACTTTTTCTTATTCAAGCATATCATTTAGTTTGTCTGTCTAAACAAAGCATCTTTCCATCTACAGTGATCTAAATTACTGTAAGTAAGGTTTTGAACTGAAAGTTAACTGTTCTGAACAGAGTATCTAAACATTGGCAAAAAATGCTGTAGTTCCACAGCGTTTTGCTGGTAGTGAACATTGAATGGGACAGGTATCCATAAAAATTTGGAAGAAGGTGTCATTGCCAGCATTTGTATCTAAGCATAGGGGCAAGTATCCACAGTTTGGTTCACATGGTCTACTGGTGTGCTCGATGTGTTAAGTGTTTTGGGAATGTGAACATGGTATAGGTACAAGAACTAAAATGATTGGAAAAAAACTGTATTACAGCTGTTAAAATATTATTGCCGTCTTGTTGCAGTTAACATAGGCTACATGCGGATTAAGCATGATTTCACCGACACATTATAGTGATTATATATAAATGATGGTCTGTACAGTTTAAATGTGCCACTGCAGTGAGAATGGTGGATTGTTTAGGAACAAAGGGATACTAATGATGTATAATAATGTGTATTGATAGATTACATGCTAGACACATGCTTGGACTTTGAAGTATTGAAGTGACAGGCTCATACATAATTGTTTTTGATACCAATTGGTGTAATAGAGCTCAGTAGTCTGTGTGTGTGTGTGTGAGTGTGTGTGTGTGAGTGTGTGTGTGTGAGTGTGTGTGAGTGTGTGTGTGTGTGTGTGTGTGTGAGTGTGTGTGTGTGTGTGAGTGTGTGTGTGTGTGTGTGTGTGTGTGTGTGTGTATGTGTGAGTGTGAGTGTGTGTGTGAGTGTGAGTGTGTGTGTGTGAGTGTGTGTGTGTGTGTGAGTGTGAGTGTGTGTGTGAGTGTGTGTGTGTGTGTGTGTGTGTGTGTGAGTGTGTGTGTGTGTGTGAGTGTGTGTGTGTGAGTGTGAGTGTGAGTGTGTGTGTGAGTGTGTGTGTGTGAGTGTGTGTGTGAGTGTGAGTGTGTGTGTGTGTGTGTGTGTGTGTGAGCGTGTGTGAGCGTGTGTGTGCGTGTGTGAGCGTGTGTGTGCGTGTGTGTGAGTGTGAGTGTGTGTGTGTGTGTGCGTGAGCGTGTGTGAGCGTGTTTGAGCGTGTGTGTGTGTGTGTGTGTGTGCGTGTGTGTGTGTAGTGGTTTGCGATCACTCCTGCACAGTAGTAGTACAGTAGTAATGGCTTATTCTTACTCCTGCTCCCGGCAGCGTCTAGCGGCTCGCACAGAGAGGGGGACAGAGAGAACGATGTTACCTCAGTGGGCCCAAAACTGGGTCACGGAGGCAGTGTGCTTCTGATGCATTCAGATCACAGCAGCCAGGCTGGGAAAGAGGGCTTGCTGCAGCAAGGGCAGCGTGTCGGCTCTGTGCCTCCCTCTCCTTTCTCTCCCCACAACTGGCAATGGCTCTACCATTCTCTGTCTCTGTCACAAATGGCAGACATTGTGTCGAATTTCAACACATCTGCTGAGTGTGTTCAAGCACTACACGTTTTATGTCCGTTTCAACACATTAGAAGTGTTGCAGATATGAACACAGCCAATGTGTAAGTCCTTTGAACACATTAGAAGTGTTACAGATATGAACACACCAATGTGTAAGTCCTTTGAACACATTAGAAGTGTTACAGATATGAACACACCAATGTGTTATTTGGACACGCTGCGTGTCAGTAATGTATAATATTTATGAACACAGAAATGTGTTACTTATGCATATTGTATGGCAAGTATTGGGTAATCCAG
The DNA here is from genome assembly GCF_900700415.2 of Clupea harengus. NCBI lineage: Eukaryota > Metazoa > Chordata > Actinopteri > Clupeiformes > Clupeidae > Clupea > Clupea harengus. Next base: position 29,102,681 of record NC_045159.1, read on the forward strand.
TTTAAAGTTATTTCAACACAGGTTGTGTTTACTATGTGTAATCTACAAAATATAGTTCAAAATAAGATATAGAATTAGTATCCATTTATTGAATTATTTATCTTTTACTGACATTCAAGATCGTTCCAGATCACATTCCAGAACTATTAACAATTAATGCAATTCAATTTACAAATGTATTAACATGTGTTATTGCATCAATTACCGTAACATATGGATATAGCCTATAGACGCACAGTATATGACATGTAACATACATTGTACATACAACAGTGCATACAATCAAGTCATCCAAAACTAGAGATGCACTGATACCAGTATCAGGCCGATACTGTGCTCATATCTCATATCTTGAATCTTTTAGGCCAACCGGTGTTGACAATGTAATATCCAATGCTGCGGCTGGATGTGCGTCTGTCGGTGCCGATTGCTCCAATGTTGTGAATGTGTCTGATTCGCTATTTCAGTTTAAGGCTCGTAAAGGTCTGGGTGTTGTACACATAAATGCCAGGAGCGTGCTCCAAAAAATGGACTTTTTAAAAATTTGGATTACCAACTCTGATCCTGACGTGGCTGTCATATCGGAATCTTGGTTAAATCCTAATATCAAGGACTCAGATATTGCAATTGTTGGTTATAATGTTTTTAGAACTGATAGAGCTAAACGTGGGGGTGGTGTTGCCATGTTTGTGAAAAACAACTTAAACTGTTCTGTACGCATCTCCACTTCCCTCCCGGGCCAATTTGAGCTGTTAGCCGTAAATATTAATCTGGGTGACTATCCTATCGTCATTGTGGGTGTTTACCGACCTCCCTCTGCTGTCCCAGAAGCATTACAGAGTCTTTCTGAAAAATTTTCTTCTGTGTCTAGCTGCGAAACTGTCATATTAGGCGATTTTAACCTAGATTGGTTCTCACCTGTAGCCAATGAATTTCAAGACCTGTGCTTAGAGTCAAATCTTACCCAATTGGTTACTGAATCCACCCGCCCAAATATGAAAATCCCAAGTAACTCATCTCTGTTAGATCTCATTCTTACTAATAGGCCACAGCACTACCTGCACACCTGTGTGTTTCCCTTGGATTTTAGTGATCACTGTCCAGTGGGCTGCATCAGGGATGGACGGAGAAAGGGTGCTGCCCCTTTAATTGTTTATAAAAGGTCCCTCAAAAATCTTGACGATCAGGCATTTTTATTTGACTTGCTATCCAGCAATCCTACCTCTATAGAGCTTATTCCGGACGTAGGTGTTGCCTTGAGTCATTTCCTGTCGGTTTTTCATGCTGTCACTGACAAACATGCACCTTTTAAGAAATGTAGGATAAAAAATCGTTTTAATCCCTGGTTTACTCATGATATAAGTGAGGCCACTACTAATAGAAATAAGGCCTGGGCATTAGCAAGATCCACTGGCTCTGCTGCAGCTTGGCAATCTTTTAGACACCTTCGTAACAAATGCACACATCTGGTAAAAATGGCCAAATCCAAATACTTTGTGAATCATTTGTCTGCTTGTGGTAGTAATCCAACAAAATTCTGGAAAACAGTTAAGTCTCTTAAAGGGGTTTCCCCACCTACACTACCCCAGCAGATCATGCTGGAAGATAAAGCAATTAATGATCCTAAGGAAGTTTGTAATGCTTTCAATAATCATTTTATCCAATGCGGCACTTTGTTTGACCTTTCTAATTTCCCTGATGTACCGGATGGAGTGCTAGATAACTTCACTGTTGATGCCAGGTCACTGGGAACTGACCCAACCACATCCTTCTCTTTTAGACCAATACAACAGCATGAAGTCCTCTCTGCTCTTCGTAATTCTAAATGTATGAAGAGCTCAGTGGGTGCAGACCAGTTAGACCCACGTCTCTTGAAGCTTGCTGCCCCCATTATAGCCAGACCCCTGACCCACATTTTTAATCTATCACTTTTTTCTGGCTACATTCCTAGCATCTGGAAATCTGCATTAGTGGTGCCCCTTCATAAAGGGGGAGACCCAAATGATATGAACAATTATAGGCCGATCTCCAAGCTCCCATGCCTAGCCAAAATGTTGGAATCCTTTGTAAATGAGCAAATTAGCTCTTTTCTATCTTTAAACTCAATTTTATGCCCCTTTCAATCAGGTTTCAGAGCTGGCCACAGTACCATTACTGCAACAACCCTTGTGGTAAATGACATAGCCTCTGCTGTAGACAAGAAACAATGTTGTGCCGCTTTATTTATTGACCTGTCGAAAGCTTTTGATACAGTAAACCATGAGATACTTTTTGGCAAACTGAACTCCCTGGGATTTGATAATGTCTCCCTCAGATGGTTCAAAAACTACTTCACGGGTAGAACACAATGTATAGATGTTGCAGGCCTTACATCTGAGGCCCTAGTAATTAATTCTGGTGTCCCTCAGGGCTCTATTTTAGGCCCGGTATTGTTCTCACTTTACATTAATAATATCTGTGACCATCTAGAACATTGCAAAGTCCATTTTTATGCCGATGATACAATTTTGTATGCCTCAGCGCCCTCTATAGATCAAGCAGTTTCAAACCTTCAACATGCTTTTGATTGTGTACAGGATTCCCTAAAGTCCCTCAAATTGATGCTGAATGAGTCTAAGACTAAATTCATGATTTTCTCCAATGGTAGAAATAATGTCCCCTCCACCCATAGGATATGCACCCGTTCTGGGACTAATATTGAGCAAGTTCCTTGCTATAAATACCTAGGTATCTGGCTAGATGATAGGCTGTCATTTAAATCACATGTTCTTGACCTAGCTAAGAAGGTTAAAATTAAACTGGGTGCTCTTTATAGAATAAGATCTTGTTTTACTTTTGAAAACCGAATGGAAATAGTGCAATCAACAATTTTGTCAGTTCTTGACTATGGTGACATTGTTTACATGTATGCTGCACCCTCTACCTTAAAACTCCTGGACTCTGTTTACCATAGTGCTATTCGCTTTGTTACAGGAGACGCTTTCAGGACCCACCACTGTAACTTATACAAGAATGTTGGTTGGTCCCCTCTAGCAGACAGGAGGGAAAAACACTGTCTTTTATTTGTTTATAAAGCCTTAGTGGGAAAACTGCCTAATTATCTCATGTCACTTTTAAAATTAAAATCCATCTGTCATAATACACGGTCACAGAGCCTCATCTCCCTTGAAATCCCCCTTACAAAAACTAATATAGGTAAAATAGCTTTTAAGTTCTTTGCTTCCCATAAATGGAACACTATTCAAGTGGAGTTGAAATTAACCAAGTATTTGTCTGTCAACCAATTTAAGAGCCTTTTAGATAATAAGGATGTGCCTCAATGTTGTTGTTTTGAATGATTCTCTGATTTAATTTTTTTACTTTATGTTATTTTATTTATTTTTTATGCTTAATTTCTGAGTTGTTTGGTGTGTGTTTTTTTTTTAAATGTATTTTGTCTGTTTCGTTTTGTTGTGGTTTGTTTATGTATTGTTCTTCTGTACTATGTGGCCTCAATCAGGGCATTGCTGCAAAAGAGCCCTGTGCTCAGTCAATTTCTCCCTGAATAAACAATGATGATGATGATATACTTCAAATACTACTAAAATACTCTTCATGGCAACATTACGTTCAATCAATCAATCAATTCAATCTTATATAGCGCTTCTCTAAATACCCGAAGTCGCTTTACAGAGTCCAGAGTCCAGTAGTCATTCATACACAGTCATACCGGTGGTGGTAAGCTACATCAGTAGCCACAGCTGCCCTGGGGCAGACTGACGTTAAACTCAAGGCTGCGGTCTGTCATTTTTTGCTGCCCTACCAGAAACAGTTGGCTAAGAAATTGAAAGAACACTGGCATAGGCACATTATTAAGTGCTCGTATCGGTACTCAGTATTGGCAAGTACTCGAACTCTGTCTGAAAAATGTGGTATCGGTGCATCCTTACACCAAACATGTTTGCCGACAGAAGATGTAAGCAGTCGCCATAACATGGAAAACAAAGATGGAACTAGGGGGAAAACTCCACAACCTAAGCAAGTTTACATTATCTTGTACCTGGGATGCCATTTTAAAACATTTGACATAATGTCAAGAGGCCTAACTTCTGCTACATCTGCCAAACTAATAATTTCAAAATCTTTGGTTTTCTGTACAACATATCAAAATAAACAACTTCCAGTATCCTGACAACCATAAAGAAGGTCCAATGTGGCACAATATTAATAATAACCTCACCAAATAAATACTCCCCATGATGCTGCGCTTTCAGAGGCAGCATGGATCCAGTTCTGTGTTACACTAAGAGACAGCATGGATCCAGTTCTGTGTTAAACTAAGTCTCTGACGTAGCACCCTATTCCGTGCCTGTAGTCCGTCTAGTATATAAGAAACCAATATTGACAGGAAAAGCCTTGCTGAAATCCATGTTTTTACAAAATGGATCACCAAGTTTAAATTGTACCGCTGCTGAACCTGATGTTTATAGGCGAGGGTTTTTGTGATATTTTTTTGAAATTGCACACAACACGTGCTTGTCTCTTTAGTGGATAGTGCTTGCCCTCAAATTGCATACTACACCATAGCTGAGAGATGGGTCCAAACTACAGAGAATTCTCAGGTGGTGAGACTCGGTGCTTGGAAATTTGATTCCAGCCATATAGTTTTTTGAAAGCGTGTGGTACAATGAGCTGCTTCAAAAATACAGCAAGCCCAGTAGTGACAACAAATGCAGAAGTAATGCTGCAGATGTCCCTCACCAATGCTGATTTTTTTGGTCAGTGTAATGTCCCACTGAAAAAGACAAAACTTGTTAAAGGCACTGCATTTGTGAGGCTGTTTGCCTGACAGCATTTTCAGATAAATCTCAAATTAATAATAACACTCGGTTTATTTTTTGTCATTCATATTCATATAACTGACAGATGAAGATGTGAATTGCTTTTCTTCATAAATTAGGTGGTGCAACAGCTTCACCTCAAAGGGGCTACGCCCTCAAGAACATCATGCATAATGTCCACACACAGATGTTTTCAGTCACATGAAAATATTGCAAACTGTTCAAACAAGAGTTTTTGTAACACCAGTTGAGCTTGGATTGTGGAGCCAAAATATTACCCATCGTTGTCTTTACTTGCTACATTGGCAAGCGGAACATTAGACCCAGCATACATTTTTTCGCATTCATTCGGAAGTCTATCTACAATGGCGTTTGTTTTATCGGCTGCTCTTTTATTAGATGCTCGGTAAATTAATTGATGCTGTGATATCTCCTTGGGCAGCCATCTTAATTGCAAGTCAATGTGAAAATCCGGCCGGTCTGATAATGCAGGAATTTCATGAAGATGCCAAATATGTTTTTTTTTAATCTGGGTGTGACTGATATTTTGAAGGAATTCTGAATTCAAGGAATGAAACCGCAGATGAGAGCTGGGATGCGTAGGCCAAGTTACCCACCCAGTAAAGCTTGAAAAGTTTGTCCACAGGCAGCACAGGTCAGGCCTTCACCCATCCTGACCTCGTCACGCTTTCCATCAATAATATACTGTGTAGCATCGGTGCAGATGGGATTTTTGAACTGGGGGGGACGCTAACTAACATCGCCTAATCAGCTGTGCAGAGTTATTAACTGATGATTGTCGCCTTACGTAGGGAGAGTGGTGGGGACGGATCGGGGTCACTATGAATCTGGGGGGGACATGTCATTAACTGCATACGTGTTATAATGTAATTACATGTATTAAAGCAGCATTTTGGAGTTTCGGTCTAAAACTCGCAAGCTAACTACCTAAAAAGCATACAAAAAACCTTGCAAACTCCACCAACCAGATTAAAGCTGGCTAACATGCTAATTAAGTAAAATGAGTAACGGTCACCAACATTAAGTAAAATGAGTCAGTAAGGATCACCAACATTAAGTAAAATGAGTCAGTAAGGATCACCAACATGTTATAGCCCTTCTGATATACAAATGAGAGATTGGGCCAATAGAGGTCATTATTAGGATTAATTAATATGAAACCATTTTGACCAATAGTTTCATGGAATCAGTGGACGCAGGAGCAAACCTGTGTTATGAGATGTATACCTGCACAAGGTGACTGTCTCAAAGGTGAGGTGCAGCCCCGAAACGTTTTGATCGCACCTCGTAACTCACAACCTCCCATATCTAATGCATTCCCCATTTGTGTAGGCTACTGGTCACTGCTGCTCTAGGGCCAATGATTTTCCGTTTCCAAAAAATGCATTTTCCGTTTCACATTTGGTGAATTCCGTTTTTTTTCCGTTTCAGCTCATTTTGTTCACCCTGAGGTAGATTGATGGCTTAAAATGAGTGAATAATATGTGCCCTTCTTAGATTGTTGTTTGCCAGCCATCAACAGAACAGAAGACTAAACATGTTTTGTTTTAAATGCGATTGGGAAGACGAGCGCGTGAATGTGACTGAATGTGGCTTTAGCGGAAATCTGTGGGTCAACCGTTGAAAAGGGGGGCGTGGCCGGAGCAGAGTTCAGCGCAGACGTGACATTTTCTCAGTGGTTTTGTTCTTTAATTAATGTTTGTTCATCGTTGCAATCGTTGTTGTGTTTATTTGAAAGAAATATAGCCTTGCAGCCCAAAATACAGGGGAATTTGGGCGATTTGTATGAACAAAATGATGTTTCCGTTTCAAAGGTGCAATTCCGTTTCAAAGTGTTCATTCCGCGAATTCCGTCCGTTTTCCATTATCGCGGAAAATCATTGGCCCTACTGCTCCTGGGATTGCCTCTGGGATAACCCATATTGTTTGTATATCTACACATACAGTCACCAGTAGCCTCGTGTTACACAAATGAATAGCCTACCTTTATGGCCACTCTCTCCCGTTATTAACCTCGAATACCATAGTTACCTGAGACAAACCTAATATGAGGTTGCAGTAGCCTAAAAGCTTAAGATCATTCTTTCGCATCACCACACAGTACGTAGCCTATGCTATTGGGGAAAGGAGAGAAAGCATAGCAAACACGGGTTTCCATAGAAAAGGTCCCACAACATTTCAGCAAAGCTGCATGTAAGCTATACCTTTTTTAAATCACATAGGATATCCTGATTGACAGTAGAAAAGTCAGTTCAAAGGGTTGTGGTTGCTATCTTCTTAAATTCTAAACTTGTCTGATGCATTCAGTTTGATGGGATTTCTCGACAATGCTATTGGTCGGCTTTAACCAAACCTTTCATTAATTAACTTCGGCCTGGCCTGTGCATGCACACGTGCTCCCGTTTCCGCCAGCCGTTATCGTCCTCAAAATAGGGGTTTGATGACTCCATTCAAAGGACAGTTATCCCTGCAATTGCAACCATGAGGGGATGAAGGAATGTTGTGAAGGTGCCAAAAATGGTTTGAGCACACCATCAGTCTTCCATCCCCTCCAAAACTGGAACTGTGTTCGTGTTGGGGGTGATGTTGGCCTCCCACCTTCTGATAAACAAGTCTCCCTTTCCTTCGAACATTTTGCTGAGCTCTAAATAAGCTTTAACTGAAAAAAGAACAATGGGACAGATCATTACTCAGAGATGTGATTAAAAGCCATAAACTCAGATTCATGTCTTACTTTTAATTTTCACAAACATTTATTTTAGCACAGGATACTGCCCATCGGTTCATTCCATAGCAAATGTCTCCAAAATGATAACTTGCCTGGAACAAACAGTAAACCATCAGGAGACATTCATTTATAACTTTATAACCTCTACTGCCACCTTCACCTGTACTTCACCTGCACTTTACATATATCTATATCACATCTGCACTAATCACCTTTATTGCTGCTCATGTTCTTACTGCTCATACCACTTATGTCTTATGTCATACTGTATATACCCTATTTATCTATATTTATATTACCATTTGCACATACTCTGCACTCTTCTACTTTGCACTTCTGGTTAGATGCTAACTGCATTTCGTTGCCTCAGTACCTGTACTCTGTGCAATGACAATAAAGTTGAATCTAATCTAATCTAATCTAACATGCGACATGGGAACAGCCCCCCCAACCTGGGGAAATCAATGGGGCACGTTTACGCACTGCTCCTCTAAAGAACGAGGCACAATGTGGAGCAGTGTATGATGAAGGACAAAAATAACGTCTTACTTAAGAGACATTATACCTAATCATGACAGGCCACTGTATTTACAGCTCTAGGCTGGGATTCCTCTCAAAGATAAATCTATAATCTATCCAAGTGGCTTATTTTTTTTACATTGTTGTCAATATCAATGAACTCCTGAAAATCAGCATCAAACTCTAAGATACTTTGGACGTTAAATCCAATTTCACACGTCTAATTTTACAAGCTGCTGTGTGTTGTGGACACTGTATATCTTCCTGGAGGTCTCCACTTCATTCTTAAAAATTGTTGCCAACACTTTGAATTTTTCTTGTTTGTTGTGTGTAAAAACAAAAGCACAAGAATAAGTAATGCTGCGTCAAGGGGATGGAACACACAATTGCGAGTTCTGTGTGTATCCTTTTGTATTATCTATTATACTTTATACGATATATTATAACCAGCATATTCAATTTAAAAGCTGACACATTTGTGAATGGACAACTACGACTGATTAAACCACATTGACATTTACAGCGCCACCAAATAAGATATAAGTCAGTCACATTATCTGGTAGGTGAGGTGCTCAAATCAGTCCTACTAAGTACAGTAGTTCAATTAATGACCGTGGTTACATGGATTCGAATAACTGCCTTAGTCGGACTGAAATCGCATTATCCGTTTCATGTAAGCACCTTAGTCGGATCGTAGTCGGACCGCACATAGTCGGACTAACACCCCTGGATAACTCGATCCGATCCAGTTGATAGTTCGACTATTGCGGCATGTAACGGTGAATTGGATAAGGAACTGGACTTTGCGTCTTTGCGCATGCTTGAGATCCCGCCGCCATCCTCCCTCCCTCCCTGCCAGGTCGTGACCCGGAAGACGAAAGAGACGATACGTTGTCTCAGCTGTTCATACTAATGACACGTTTATTTATGAATATCCTGCAGACTGTCTCACAAGCTTATTCTTGTTGACTATGAACAAACATAACAGAAGAGGTCCGAAGATATGAGTACCTTTACAACCCCTCCTTAAAAACGTATAAGGACGTTCAAATTACGATACTTATGTGGTGCCAGTGTTGACAAAAACGTTGACTGCGACTGTTTGGACAGAGCGCGCTAATTCACCGAACAAATACTTTCATATTAATTTCCCACCACTTGTTAGTCATGTCATCCATTCATATCGATGTGAATCAATCAATTCTAATACATCTTTAACTGTGATGTGTTTTTGTTTCATTTCACAACGTATTTACTGTATAATCAACGATAGCAGGTGCCCGCTTGTAAACAGTCCACATTTTATTTGCTTAAAACACACAGCAGTACTGTCAAATCAGAAAGCAAATCAGCTGTTAAAGGGCTGTTACCTGACCAAATACCTTTCAAACTCGGTGATAGTATTCACAACTAATTTGTTCTTCATTCTATCAAATATGATGAAGTGTGGTCCGCGACGGCCACAAGTAAATTATTGCGACATTTCTACGACATTATTGCGACATGGAGCAGGGTTCCAGATGCTTTGCCTTGCGCATTGTCATATCTATAACTAGCCTACTGGTACGTACAAAAGGAGAGCCCGCGAAAATCATGTGTGCGCTAACAATTGTCTGGCGCCAGGTCTTGGGTAGGAGGCATGTTGTTCCGGGGATATTTAGTTAAATGGTCCGCGAGTTTTTATTGGCTAAGTGGTCCTTGGTCTGAAAAAGTTTGAGAAACACTGCTTTATAGACAATAACGATCATACACTCCCATTGCACTCAAACAACCACACTCAAACGAGGAGATATTGTATCAATTAGCCTATTAAGTACTGTATTTATTGATTGCAAAGAGTTCAACGTTACAGCAACATAACTTTGCTCCGGTCGCTAAATCTGATATATCCGTGTGCATCATCGCTCTCCCTCTCTCTCTCTGCCACACCCACCCTGTAACCTACGTGTTTATACATTATAGAAGCAAGACCATTATATTGTAACAAATCACGGAAGCGTGGTATATTTGTTATGGCTTTTTATTAAACACAACACACTGTCACAATGGCACGGGCTTTATGCCCACGAACAGACTGTGCTACCGTCACCCACCTGTATAAGCTCTGTCCCAACACAGAACAACGACATGTAATTAGAACGGTAAGGAACATATAGCCTAGGGAACGTCATGCATAACATAAAGTATAACAGTATGCGCCCGCTGCACGGCATTACGGGGCGACACGTTATAATATTCTGGTTTAAAGTTAATGCTTGTGAAATCAGCTGTCACTCGACTATTACCTGACCAATACCTGTCAAACTCGGTCATAGAAAAATATCATGAATGCATATTTATTACGATGGGGAAACTATAAAATCGGAGTACGGACAACTAATGCCCAGCGTTGACGATGCAGATATAGAGCTGGAAACAGCTAAATGACCTACAGCCCAAATGCAGTGAGCTTTATCAAGCCCTGGAAAGTTCGGCACATTTGCCCGTTTCCACAGCGTCTGCTGAGCGGTCATTCAGTACAATGGGGCGTCTTAAGACATATCTTACGAAGTACGATGACTGACAAAAGACTGACTGGACTTGCTCTTATGAATATTCACACAGATTTGGAAATCGACAGCGAAGAAGTACTTAAACAATTTGATGCAACTGGCAGAAGGGCAATGCGTTTTGGCTGTAACCCATTATTTGCGCGCGTGTGTGTGTGTGAATGTGCATGCGTTTCTCTCGCCTTTTATCTTTCACCTTTGAATAATGTAACTTATAAACACATCGGCCTGGCAGAAACAAACAAACAAACAACCCAAGAGGCAACACGCATTTCAACTGTTGTTGTTATTGGTAGTGGTGAAGAGGTCAAGCGGAAAGGGCTGTATCACCACTAGTTGTAATAAAAACAGCGCCACCTATCGTATCGGATATGACATGCTTTCGGCCAATGATTCGATTTATTCACTGCCATGTACATTGGGATAATAGCACCTACCCTCGAAAGAAAGCATAGTCCGACTAAGCAAAGATTCGAATTATACCATCATGTAAACACACTGAATGTTAAAAGGATGACAATTTATGGACAGTAATGTTCGTTTGTTAACATAAGCTAAATGTAAGACAGCTAAACTTGTTCTAGATGATACCAGCTAGCTATCGAACTTAATGGTAACCAGCTAACACTAACTCACTATTCAGTGCAAATATTGCAATCTTAACGATCAGATAAGACTTTAAATGACTAAATCGATTTTTTTCAGTTAATCAAAGACATTGATTAAATCCACTCACCGACTGACACCCATCCACCCTGGCGTGAATCCAGTGGTGAGAAAGAGCTTGTAGGAGCTGGGCAGTGTCGATAAAGCGACCGTTAAATTACAAGGGTTGACAGGTGAGAGACAGATTTCAAATGATATTTAACAGGAGGAGAAAACACCTCATTTTTTTTGAAGTTGCACATGTTACAAATGGAAATATCTGTGTTGATAGCCTTCTGAACTGATACAGAATTAGCCTTGACACAATACATGTTTAGGGGGGAAAAAAACACATGAATTCTTAGACAGAGACTTCTCCTTTAGGTTGTAAAGGGAAGTAAGCTATCCGTTGCTATTCCAAAGAGGTTTAAATGGCCCCATCAGTTGTTTGGTTGGGGCATTCTAGATGTCATATAACATGCGATTCATAAAACTGACAAAGCCCTCCCAGTAGCTGCATAAAGTTTAAATAAATCAGAGACAAAACTCAATGTGTCCTTTATATCTCATTTTTCTAATTCATTGTTTTATTATATAAAGCCTTTTACCTTACAAGGCCTAGAAGAGTGAAAATATGCTATTCATTGTTCACATATTATGCATATTAAAAAGCAAAGATTCAGTATATTCATATAAGGTATATAATGAAACATGTAACATGTACATGCACCATCACAAATGGTGTTGTAAATGTGTCTACCGTGGATTATATATGACTAGTTAGCCAGCATTTAACCCTAATACAGATCATGTAGGGATTCAATTGGTGTTGTAAATGTGTCTACAGTGGATTATATATGACTAGTTAGCCAGCATTTAACCCTAATCGAGATCATATAGGGATTAAATTGGTGTTGTAAATGTGTCTACAGTGGATTATATATGACTAGTTAGCCAGCATTTAACCCTAATCGAGATCATATAGGGATTAAATTGCAATGTGACAAACATTTACTAGAGAACTTTCCATATTCCTTCTATGTTTTCAAATCTATACAAAGAAGCTTAAAATAATGTTCAAAAATGAATAGATTCATATAATCCCTAAGCACTGCTTATAGCAGCAAGAGTCCCATTAACAGTAATTTATGTAAAGTGGCAGTTATTACTAAGTGTTAAAGAAGGGGGTGAGATATAGGGTGGGTGTGTAGGGGGAAGTGGCATTTCTCAACACAAACAAACCTGTGGTGTGTCGCATTCATGCGTTCAGTGGTTAGGCCCTAACACTCGTTTTCAACTGACACCGTCCAGCAGCTGTGAGATTTCTTTTCTAGGTTAATACAGAATTATCAGCCATATTTTGATGTGATAAAGACCTGTCACTGGCCGGATGCACATAGCTCTAGGCGTCCCAGAGAGCAGCTCAAACTAGTCTGCATCTACAGCTGTTCAGGATCCAGCACCTATTAGAGTCCTCTCCTATCTGGCCTGGCTCAAAGAGACACCGCAGCCCTAAGGTGACAGGCCTGGCTGGCTGTGAGTCACATTGCAACTTCTGTGGGGGCATTACCCATTGAGTCTGATACGCAGTGTTATTTATCAGCAACACGGGGCAGCCATTTGACTTGGCTTCGTGCTATTGTGTATGAGGGGAGTTAGACATATGTCGCTACCGGATGGTAGTCCTCTACCGGATGGTAGTCGCGCATGCGCATTACCCGATCAGTCGCCACTTTGCGACGCTGTAGACAGCAGAATACAATCGCTGGCTAAAGCTGATGGAAGTTCGTGAAAGACGGTATACTTTAAGAAGTTTGGTCATTGTATACAGCTGTAAGTTCTTAATGTTTGTATAATAAAGAAGTTAAAGATATACTGGATATCCTCTTTTGTTCTCCCTGTCAAGTTCTTTTGGCTAGCACATCAATGCTTTATTTGTTTTACCTACTGCTATATTTTCTCACTTCTTCATAATACAAACTATTTGCCTTTTACCCTTACTCCGTCTCCACACTTTTAATAATTAAATATTACATTAAATATACCCACATTATGCGTTAAGACAAACGCATTCTGCCGTAAACCATTTGTGTCTGAGCATGCGCGATGTGCGTGACTACCATCCGGTAGAGGACTACCATCCGGTAGCGACAACATAGGTTAGCCTCCTATACTATTGTGTATTACATTTACATTTAGTCATTTAGCAGACACTTTTGTCCAAAGCGACGTACAAGGGAGAGAATAGTCAAGCTACGAACAATAGAACCTGGTGTAACAATAAATACTACTTTACATAAGAAATATAAGTCGAAGTGCCAGTTAGGACGGGAAGTGCTCTCTGAAGAGTTGGGTCTTCAAAAGGTTCTTAAAGGTAGAGAGGGACACCCCTGCTCTGGTAGTGCTGGGTAGTTCATTCCACCAACGTGGAACTACAAATGAGAATAGTCTGGACTGCCGTACTTGCACAGACGGCAGTGCCAAACGACGCTCACTAGAAGAGCGCAGTATCCTGGGTGTAACATTTGCCCTTACAAGAGCATTTAGGTAGGTGTATGAGGTGTATGAGGGGAGTTAGACATAGAAGCCTCCTGTGCTTCTTTTTCTTTTTGTGTTGCCAAAACACTAATGCAGAAAAAATTCCAGGATCTTGCAAGGGAGTGTTGCGACCAAAAGTAACAAAAATTGTGGTGAAAACTGCTGTGATTTTTTTGTTAAATAATACAGAAATTCCATGACATTGCATTTATTTGCGGAATATATGGCGTTAATAAGAGAAAATTGCACCAGTCATTGCAGTTGTGGAAGTGATTGAGTTTGAACTTGAAAATCCTGGAAGTCCTATGTACCTACCCTCAATATTAGCTTATTAAATTAGTCAACCAACAGTATAAAGTGCATCATCAAAATACATTTCCTTGTCTGAAAAGTAACACAATATTTGTCTTTGTATAATGTATGATATAAAAGATCTGGTTACATTTTGGCACTGTTCTGTCCTATTCATTTGGTTTATTCAAAATGAGGACAGGAGACTCAATTATCCCAAACCAAAATGCATCCTATGTATGGATGCACGATATTGAATTTTAGCCGATATCCGATATGCCGATATTTACAAGCTCATTTAGGCCGATTGCCGATGCCGATACCGATATATACACCTCTGCTTTTTAATTATTGAAAAGTCTCTCCTGTACTAGAATTAATCTGTTATTATGGTAGGGTATTGCTGTAGATACAGGACATTTAAAAACTTGATTTGTATCATTTTAGAAATAGACATTCACTCATGAAACTATTGAAATGATTTCAAATATGGCAGATTTATTTATATTTTCACGTCACAATTTTCATACTTGAACAGTACCAACTTGAACAACTACACTCTGGAAATGCAACTTGGCTAACTTGGAAAGCTAACGTTGGTTAACTGCAGATACCGATGTCGTGCCGATATTATCGTGCATCCCTAATCCTATGTTTTGGAAAATGTTTGAAGGGAACTAGGGACATAAACCAGTGGGAGTCTTGTAGAGGAATTTTGGGGGATATTAAGTGGTTTGTGACCTATAGACTCCATATATGATGGATACACATTTACACTGAATCATTCACCCACAGTTACTTATAGTATTGCAAAGCGTGAGAGACCTGGCTGTGCTTCTCCTGTGATGAATTATTAAGGGCTCGGCTGAGTTCCCCAGTTAGATTGGCCCTTCTTGCTAAACTTGTGTGTGGCTTGAAAATATGTGCATTCCCAGTCAGAGTGCACACACACAGCATCGCCTTAATGGGCTTGCACAGCATGTTGCTTTTAGTTTTATGTTCTATTATTTGTATTGATTTAGTGTTGATTTTAGTGTTGATTTAGTATTGATTTGAGTGTATTCTGTGTTGTTATGTATTATTATTATTATTATATTTTTCACTAGCAGACAAAAGCTTTCACCTTAATAAGATTTAGATTTAGAGAAGCATATGATTGGATATTCAAAGTAGAGTGTGAAAAGGGGGGAGTGGACTAGTCGGAGCAGTTCCACATATATGGGGTTCCCCACACACGGCTGCAGGGGCTTATCCCTACAGACACTGAACAAGAGGCTTGATCTCAGGGCCAGCAGCTCTCTGGTGAGGTCCTTGAGCTCACCATCTGGCCACCGCAATGCTGCTATGGTTCAGTCCCAGGGGCAGGGTCACTGGAACACCATCCCCTAGTGGTCCTCTGACCTAGTTGGGTGGTCATAGATCCATGGTGTTGTTCTAACTCTGGTAGTAAAATCTGCCTGGTGGTTGGCTTGCTGGGAGGATTGATGGGGTAGAAAATAGATCTGCTCTTTCAGGGGTAGGGATGGCCACAGGCAGTGTTGTGATTTGGATCGACAAGGAGTCGAAGAAATGAATCCATTGTGTTGAGCCTCCTCAGTACAGTCTACTGTAAATCATAGTCCTATTTTTGGATGGGAACCACTAGCTAGCAAGAGTGTTCCAGCAATTATGTTGGTTAAGAGATAATTTACAGTAAAGGCGATGAAGTGGACTTTTCCCATACATTACATTTACATTTAGTCATTTAGCAGACGCTTTTGTCCAAAGCGACGTACAAGGGAGAAAATAGTCAAGCTACGAGCAATAGAACCTGGTGTAGCAATAAATAAATACTACTTTACATAAGAAATATAACAAAATGAAATAAAAAGGAAAAAAGAAGTGCAGAAATGTAACTGCTGTAAGTGCAAGTTACGCACTAGTCGAAGTGCCAGTTAGGACGGGAGGTGCTCTCTGAAGAGTTGGGTCTTCAAAAGCTTCTTAAAGGTAGAGAGGGACGCCCCTGCTCTGGTAGTGCTCTGCCATACCACCTCACTATGAGATGCAGGCCTCAGATGAACCAAAGGGGGAAGGAGAGAGTATTTGCCCACGTACCTTTAAATCCCAGTATTGATGTTCCAAGGCAACCTAGGGTAGAAATGTTGATTTATTTGAATTGGGAGTATTGTAAGTCATTGTGCAGACTCCCATTCTCCCATATTTCCCCAAATAAGAAATATTTCCCAATAATTCTGTTTATATACACCATTGTGAAACTGTCGTCCCTTCTTATAGCAAATGCAATGTTACCATAGCAACAGGAAAGTCTAGAAATAGAAAATAAAGCTAAAAAAACCACAGTCTTAGCTGTGATGGAACCGAGTCACTCTTTCTATCATAATAACACAATAAAAACAGTGCCACTGACATATGACTTTAAAATACTGTGACCTGCATCCCCCGGGATATTACCACTGGATGGAGGTGACTCAATTTCATGTACCCATACACCTCATCTACCAGTTTCTCACTCTATTCATAGCATAGTAGTGGGATAATACATTTTTGAGGCAACAGTGTGTGGAATAGGAAGAGAAAAAAATAAAATAAAAATGAACTCTGGGAGATGCAAGTCTAGCTCAGCAATGGAATATTTTGATGACGATTCGTATGCCTACCCAGAATGTCGTCTATACCTAAGGACAGGAGCTGCCGCTGCTAACTGACACGTTACGACGAGCTGCTACGATCATAAAGGTTACACAGATAGCCCTTTGACTGATCATTCCTCAGTCAATGAAGTTCATTTTAGTGTCTGAGGAATGTGAGTGTTCTCCCCTTCAAGCCAAATGTTTTCTGCGGCTCCTGATAAGAACTCGGCTGAGCGGAGCCAGCCGTTTGGTCACAGGGGATATTATGCCACCACCAGTCCACAGCTCAGACGTCATTATTACACAGTGAAGTCACATGGGCTGTAATTACGCCGAGCCAGCCAAGTGTCAGGCTGTTGTGTGTGAAGCCCATGTGTGATGTGAATGAGGGGGGTTGTGTTCTGTGGCTCTCTGGGAACAGTGACAGGCTAACGGACATCAAGAGGATGTCAGAAGTTCACGTCTCAGTTCATATAAAGAGTGATTGGCGCTGAATGTTCTGTTCCCCATTGGATTACAAGGAGATGAGGAAGATAGAGGCCCCGCCCAAATCAAGTGTAGACCCCCCCCCCCCCCCCACATCAGGAAGAATAGCCTTGGGATTTCACAAAATGGCTACATGTAGTGGCATGTCGTCCTTTTCAGAAGTGGTTCTCTGAATGTTCAGTCTTTTTCTGCATGACTGATGGGACCCTGGCATGAGTTCATACACATATTTAACATTTCAACCTCACCATAAAATGTACAATAGTGGGCAATCTTTTTTGATTTGCAAATCAATAGATAATATTTCAGAATTGAACCATTAAATCTTACTATGTTGTGGAGAATTAGCAGGACATCAGGCCTGAAATTTCTCCAAGCTCCAGCACACAGTATTTAAACACATGGAGGACATTTTAAGCTTAAGAGTTTCAGGCGGGCACATGGGCTGCTTTCCCCCCTCGTTTGCACACAGGTCTCCGCTTTTCCCAGCAACAGTAGCGCCAAGCACAATAACAACCATGGTTGACTAGCAAGCAAGCATAGCTACTAATATCTCACATCAGTGTTTTCAAACGTAACATTGATTTGAGAAATTAGTAGCAATGCTTGCTTGGGTAATGTTAGGTGACCAACTAACTATCCATTTATCAGCTAGCCATCAATGTTACATCTGTTACAAACCAGGAACTCAAGCCCTAGTAACAAGCACAGCTCAGTGGTCAGGGCCTAGTCTGACCTGGTGCTTACACGTTGATGAATGGTCACTACAGTTACAGTTCTGAAGTGCTGAAGGCCCACTGTGTAAGCAGGGCTATTGAGCGTTTAAAAAGTTGCCTTTAAAAGGAACTAGCGGAGTTCACTCGTTTCCATTGACAAAGCTACTTTTGGTAAGACCATCACTTCATGAATAGACGGGGTCTGGCCACGCTCCTTTGGGGATTGGTTCCAGTTGTTGCATCCTAATTGGCGTAGACTTCAAGTTCATTCTGAAACCATCTGACCAGCCTATAACCAATCCACCATAACCACTCTGTGATTGCTATACTTCCTACTTCGCCACTAACAGTGAAAGCTGTTATATTAGGCTTTTCCCAAACCTTGTTGGTAGTAAGGATGCAATGTCTCTATACATGCACTATACCATAGAAAGCACTTTGAGCTGCATTCTTTTGCATGAAAGGTGCTATATAAATAAAGTTTTATTATTATTATTATTATTATTACATGTACACATTTGTCTTGCTCTGGCTTCAAGTCTTCGATGTTCAATTATTTGCTACTACTGCCGTAAAACAAATGCTTCTCTTCCAGTGTTGCCAACAAATCCTTACCAGAAGCTATTGGCCCTTTGAAATGTTGCTAAAAGTAGCTAGATTATGTGATGAATGTGTGTGATCAATTTCTCTGATTTGCTTAAGTCACGCAGCTAAAAAAGCATATTGTTTTCTGTTCTCACAAGTTGGATATTATTTAGTTGTTTGGATGAGTGGGGGTGGAGAAGACAGCTGGGGGCAGTGTACGGGTCATTTTTTGTATAATAGACAATACATATTATTATTATTATTACCATGACACTATTCATTTTAAACTATTAGCTTAACAGACTCAGCCAGCTGACCAAAATTAACCTACTTTCATGTTGCCATAGGCTCTGGCTTCGCGAGACTAGGTTCATTTTGAAACGCTGATGACAAAACTGTTTAAAATATCTAAAAAATGATTGGAGGTCTCTGGCTGACGTTCAATCCACTTGAGTGGGCAGATTTCACACTGGAGAAGGATTCCATATCCCTCTCTGGGCGGCAAGGCGTGCAGCGTATGTGTGAGTGTAGGTGCGTGTGCATGCGTGCAGGAGCTTGCTGCAGTGCATGAGTTGCCAAGACGACGCCTGGTCGTGTTGGCAGTTCCTCCCCCAGGACTTCTTCCCACCTGCAGCTCGGCAGGCTGGTGGAGAGCCTGATCGCACACACACACGCGCGCTCTCGCAGCCCTGTGCCAACTCACCTCAGTGTACCTTAGGTTACTGATTCCAGATCAGTTACACAGGACACTTACAATAGTTAGCCCATCTCTAACTCACCTCAGTATAGGTCACTGATTTCAGATCAGTTACACTGGGCACTAATACAGTTAGTTATCCCGGCCTACATCACAATACCATCACAATACCTCTCGGTTTTCCACAAGAATGACCACAGTCAAAGCAAAACTTGTAAGTGACATTGGATGAAGTTTCCCGAAATGCTCTTTAACGAGTGTCTTTGTGTTTACTGACATCCTCAGGGAAGCAATCACCACAGCAAGCCCACATTGATTTTATATCAAGCTGAAGACAGCTTCTACTTAGTCAATCGAATTTCATGCCTGGTCTTGGGTCTGTTTTTTTTTTCATTGCTCTCAAGATTGATGATATCGGCACTCTCCTGGCTGGTCACTGTTCTGATTCAGTCGAAGGAAGCCCATTTGGAGTTTCAGGTGTGTGATTAACAGTTAGACACAGCAGACCACAGCTGGGAAAGACTGATGGTCCAGGTGATAGACACACCGTATCTGCCAATCACAGAGGACACTCACCGCCATGACTGACAGTGTGGTGGACATCTGTATTCTCTTCTTCTCTCTCCCAGGATGCTGCGCTCTTCTAGTGAGCGTCGTTTGGCACTGCCGTCTGTGCAAGTACGGCAGTCCAGACTATTCTCATTTGTAGTTCCACGTTGGTGGAATGAACTACCCAGCACTACCAGAGCAGGGGCGTCCCTCTCTACCTTTAAGAAGCTTTTGAAGACCCAACTCTTCAGAGAGCACTTCCCGTCCTAACTGGCACTTCGACTAGTGCGTAACTTGCAATTACAGCAGTTACACTTCTGCACTCTTTCTTTCTTTTTATTTCATTTTGTTATATTTCTAATGTAAAGTAGTATTTATTTATTGTTACACCAGGTTCTATTGCTCGTAGCTTGAATATTCTCTCCCTTGTACGTCGCTTTGGACAAAAGCGTCTGCTAAATGACTAAATGTAAATGTAAATGTATTTACTGTAGTCCCATGTAGAAGCGGATCAGTTCTAGCTGGTTCTAGCTGGTTCTAGGATCTAGGCAACCAACAGACCTGGGCCGGGTCTGTTTCAGCTGCTCCTTTTATTGAAGGACCATTGCAGAACCACATGGGTAGCTTATGGCAGTGGTTCTCAAAATTTTTGTCCGGGGACCCCATAAAATCCATTTGCCAAGTCTCGCGACCCCCCACACATTTTGACAGGATATTATAGGTCTAAATTCAGTTTCATCTTGAATGATAAGACTGCTTGCTAAGACAATATTAGTTTTCATTATCCACCCTGATGTAGAAAACACCATTTCTGATAGACTATACATTTAGTCATTTAGCAGACACTTTTATCCAAAGCGACTTACAAGGATGTATACACATTTTACACTGATGGCACACTGCACATCAGGAGCAATTAGGGGTTCAGTGTCTTGCTCAAGGACACTTCGACAGGGAATCGAACTAGTAACCTTCTGATTACTAAACGACTTCTCTACCCCCTGTACCACTGTATACAGCATGTCAAAGCCTAATATGTTGATGCACAGGGCAGCAAGATCATTTCGCGACCCCTAAAAAACGTTTGCCGACCCACATGGGTAGCTTATGGTGTACTGGTACTGAAAGTTCCATGTGTTCTAAAAACTGTTGTTTTGTTACATGTCATAGGTCTACTGTCTCCTAGGAATATGAAGAAGAGGAAGAACTGGAAACTTCAGCTGGAATTCTTTAAAGCAGTGGAAATGGATTAAATGAACGTCTCTGAGGAGCAATTGTAGCAACGCATCGTCATGGCGAAGAAGGGCCGTACTAAGGGCGAAAAGCCCGAAGCGCTAATTTCTGCCCTACAGGCAGCCAATGAAGACCTCAGGTCGAAACTGACTGACATTCAAATTGAACTGCATCAGGAAAAATGCAAGGTAGGCGTTTCATACTTTGAATTACACATACCAGTGTGGACGTATATCCAATATTTATTTAGCATGTTCTAAGTGTTAACCCAGACAGAGATAACCCAGACACCTACTCAGTGAAATGCTTTTGGCCCCTTATCTGCCTCGGAAACTACTCCGTTTTTGCCATATCCAGGCCAGCTTCAGGCCAGATCTGGGCCAGAGGGAGTCATGTACTGTAGGTATTCATCCGGCCTGTTATCAGTACCAGTACCATATGATGTCTCTCAACATTACACTACTGGCCTGAATGATACACTTCTCATAGTCATCGGTGTCCGTTTTCAGGACAGTTTCCTCTCTAGACTTGCCTTACCGTAGTGACTCCCTAGTGTCTAGTCTTGTAGAACCCTAGTGCGACTCTAGTCTTGAGTTACTGTAGGGACTCTAATCTAACTCTAATGTTGCATTACTGTTGTGACTCTTCTGCGGCTCACTTCCCCTGTAGGTGACTAAGCTGGAGCGTGAGAAGGTCCAGGAGGCCAAGCGCATCCGTGAGCAGGAGCAGCACCGGCACACGGCGGCCCTCACGGAGCAGCGGGCCAAGTGGCACGAGGAGAAGATGAAGGAGCTGCAGGCGCTGCGGGAGAGCCTGGTGCGTCAGCACGAGCAGGAGCTGCTGCGCCACGCCAAGATCAAGGACGGCGAGATCCAGCGGCTCAAGGCGGCTATCAGCGCCATGCGCGACGGCAGCGGCGAGAAGGTGCGCACGGCACTCACCCTGGAGGCCAAGGAGGATGCGCGCCGCTTCTTCGACCAGGAGCGCGTCAAGCTCCTGCAGGAGATCGCCGAGCTCAAGTCCACCAAGAAGCAGACGGACGAGGCGCTCAGCACCATGATCCAGGCGGACAAGATGAAGGCGGGGGACCTGCGCACGGAGCATCACATGCACCAGGAGCAGATCTCCAAGATCAAGTGGGACTGCGAGAAAGACATACGCAGGCTGGTACGACCTCCACCGCAGTGACCCTTAGGTGTCTCAACCCCAAGGGTATCAGCTGTGATGTGTACATAGTTACAGAGAGATGACAGCTACATGCCTACATATTGTGATAGTCATTGGATGTCCGGATGCTTAAGCATGTCAAACGTGAGGATCTAGTTTGTGACAGAGACGTAAGCAGGCTGGAACAACAGCCAGTACACCAGCACTGTGTCCCTTAGACTTAGTCTGAGTTCACAAAGATACGGAGAGAACTCTCACATCCATACATACACACTGTTAGCTAGCGCACTCAATTACCATTAAGAATCCCAAGCACATTGGTTTAAGTGTCAAGAGAAGACTCGGCTTCATACAAACACACCATCATAAAGACCAGAAGTGAGGGTTTTTAGGTATGTTAAAGTGATGTTATAGATTTGTTTCTGCTTTATCTCTATCTGTCACACTGCACACTGCATAGTCTTTATATCCACAGTCTATTAGTTTGGTTTGGATGGGAGTGGCAGCTAAGCAGGAAGTTGTCAGTGCTGTGGAAGCATTTCGAATAGGCAGCCATATCAGGCTCTTATACCTTACTACCTCATATTGTAGCAGTGTAAGCGTTTTGTGTGTGTGAACCTACTCCTGCCATTTACCTGGTAATGTAAACTTTTAATCTTTAGGAAAAAAGTACATACAAACAAATTATGCAGTTTAACAGCTTATTTTAAAACTCTGTCCTCCTGTGAAGAATTCATGAAAATGTTTTGGGAAAAGGTGTTAAAACCCTGATCATTTTGGATGGATGTAACTGTAATGTATGTAATATCAGCCATAGCCACTTGATGTTTAGCCTCCAAAATAAGATTGCAGACTCAGTTCTTTTTAGTTCAGTTCAAGTTTTCTTTTTACAGGGGTATTTTTGGAATAATTCTCTGTGTGATTAGAAGATGCTTACAATGAAGCCAGAGACCAGCTTGAAAGCATTCAGAACATCCAACACTAAAGGATATCAACAAAATAGCTTTTATGCTGTAAAAAGCTACTGCCTCTCCACTTCATTATCCCAGATGTTAATTAGTGTTAGTAGCATCAGCCATGGTTTTAAAACACCTTAGACTCTACTCTCCTATTTAACCACTTTACTACTTTCAAGTCCAGCACCTCAGCGTGCAGCGCCTGTTTTTCAGTAGGGATTTTAAGTTCGCAAACGGGATTGACAGTCAACGGATTTGAATCAGATTCTCCACACATGGATGTTGCTCTGTCTCCATTTCCCATGATTCAGGTGGATGAGATCAAAGCAAAGGACCGCACCATCTTCGCCATGGAGAAGGAGCTGGAGTCGGCCACGGGCTTCGTGACGAAGCTGCAGCTGCAGAAGGACTTCTTGGACGAGCAGCTCTTCCTGGTGAAGGAGGCGGAGTGCAACTTGGGCAGCCCCAAGAGAGAGATCCCTGGGCGGGCCGGGGACGGAGCCGAATACTGTGGGAGCCCCGTGAGTCACCATGGCAATACGAGCCAGATAGCATCTGTTAATCGCCCTTCCAAAGAAGCCCTTTCTGTGTAGTTTCAATCAATGTAACGCCCATGAAGGCTTTCTAGGCTCAGACAGGGAGAATGATCCACACATACACACTTGAGAGCTTCCAGTTGTCCATAAGTCATGATGGCACTATGAACTGGTCTGTGTATCTTCCCTCATCCTATACATCTGATCTGATCGGCTATACACTCACATCCAGCCCAAATTAGCTGCTTAATGCTGCATACGAACAAACATGATCTTTGCCATTTGAAGCTGTTTAATGCTGCATACGAACAAACATGATCGTTGCCATTTCAAGCTGTTTAATGCTGCATAGGAAACAAATATGATCGTTGCCATTTCAAGCTGTTCAATGCTGCATACGAAACAAACATGATCTTTGCATCAGACTTCTCTCCATCCTCATAATCATCCTGTCCGGCAGTATTCTTATCTGTTGTTGCCGTCACTCCCTGGCAAAACTAGTGCCAAGCGCTGTCAGATGGCATACAAGGCATGTGGTCTATACATTGCCCTTCGCCTTATTCTTTCTTTTTACCTAAATTTCCCTCGGGATTAATAAAGTATCCATCTATCTATCTATCTTCTACTCTGCTACCACAGTCAGCACTGGCCAAACTAATGTAGCCAGTCATTTGAAGCTGCATACATGTAATCACTGTACATCCATTGAACATTTTCTAGCCTTGGACATACATAAATATATCCAACATTTGTGAGTTGGTTTTGAGTGTATATACAGTGAGGCCAACTAATGTATAATGTGAGCATGCAGTGTTTCAGACTGTCATGAGGCAGGTTCTTTGTTCTGTGTTTCAGTCTGAGTCTAATCAGCTCATTTTACCACTAAATTCCATTACTGGCCTCCGTCTTATGTGAAAGAATAGCATATTTTCATTTGAAAGATATATAATTTAGACCATTATAAACGCTGTCATATATAATAAAGAAAAGGAAATCTTACCTTTCAGAGGGAGAAGGCTAGATGTGCTTGGGAATGGCTTCAGATCTTGTGGCTGTGGCAGCAGCAGCTAGTGGGGGTGTGTCTTTGTGCTGCCGTTGATAATAATCCAAAATGAATCAGTTAAGTTCGTCTGTGATGGTTATCTGCACATGCTTTCTATTTACCAATTGTCAGGAAAAAAAAAGGTTTTAAAACCTTACATTTTCATAATCAGGATCCCTTCTTTTCGAGTTGGACTAGAGTTTAGTGTTATGCCATCATCTTAGAAGAAAGAAGGGATTATTTCTTGTAACATGAGTCCCATGACCACGCAGGCTGAAAAGGTTCAAGCCCTTTTGACGTA
>NC_045159.1:29135190-29174956 GCF_900700415.2 Clupea harengus
GCTGAAGGCGTCAGTGCTCTCCAGATCTACTGCATGAAGGAGGGGGTGAAGGTAGAGCTTTCTGTCAACCCTCTTTATTTATGGCATAGACATTACAGCCCTGCTACTGGTACCCTAACTCAAAGCACTAGAATCACTCTCAGTACCATAGACATTACAGCCCTGTTACTGGTACCCTAACTCCTAACGCACCAGAATCACTCTCAGTACCATAGACATTACAGTCCTGTTACTGGTACCTTAACTCAAAGCACCAGAATCACTCTCAGTACCATAGACATTACAGCCCCCCTGTTACTGCTACCCTCACTCGAAGCACCAGAATCACTCTACTGAAATGTAATGTTGATGTTACCCCATTTTAGGGCATTTTGACTACCATTGGTAAAACACCATAAAATCCTAATTTCTCAATATTTCAATACAAATTTTCAGGGCAATTATGTCCCAAAAATTACTTTTCCTAAACTCGAGAGGATACAAACGTGTAAAAAGATGGAAAATCCTACTCACTGATATTTGAATGTATCAATCAGATTTGCCACTCGTCATTCCCCCCTGTACACTGACATGACAAACAGCGCTCGACAAAGTTGAAATTCAGTCCGACTCTGAAATGAGTGGCTCAGACACTGGGTACAAATCTGGCTGTAATCGTACAGCGTGTGCTCAGCTTCACTGATCAAGCACTGATACAATCTTGCTAGCTTGCGAAGTTATGTCACCTCAGTCAAATGCTATGGTTTTTAAATGTAGTAAAGTTGAATAACAGTTTGTTACAACATTTAGAATAGAAATACTTTACAAATTACCTTAATTAATGTGCGAGCATTTCAGAACTTCTGCAATTCTCCATCTGGTAACGTCTTCTCCATCTGGAATCTCTCTTCTATCTATCTCCAACATTAAATGCTTTGGGGAAACCCAGCCCCTTTATCAGGAGTCACACAAGTGTGCCAATCAGATCAGACAGATGACGTACAACCTTGTCTTGGTTGCCTTTTATAATGAAAAGTAAAGATTTAATTCTATTCGTGTGAAAGACGTGACACAGCTGTGCGTCTGTAACTCTCTGTCGTAGTTCCAAGGACTGTGAGGTGAACGGTGAGGGGGAAGGAGAGTTCTGTGCTAGTCTCAGTCTTATAGGTGAACCCGTGTGTGTGTGTCATACTTGTTGTTCTTTACACTACAGCACTGCTGTTAATCCGTGGCATCACGTCAAGTCATCACGTCAAGTCATCATGTCCTGACCTTCACTTTCTCTCTTTTTCAGGATGTTTGTATTCCTGATCTTATTAAACTCCTGGACATACTGGGAGACAATGGGGTAAATCAGAAGCTCTGTTGCACGTTTTTGACATGATTCACTCGATATCTTAGAAATATAATTAACGACAAGTGTTTGTCCGGTCATAAGTAATTCGTAGTTTTCTTTCTTTTTTTTCAGAACTTACGGAATGAAGAACAAGTAGCCATCATTCAAGCGAGCACTGTGCTCTCTCTTGCGGAAAAGGTGTGTGTCTGAGTGTGTGTCCAAAAGCCGCTTCACGTGAATCATACAGACATGTACCACATGTAACATGGGATTGAGCTAGATGTTACTAGCCCTGCCTTGCCGAGTGCCTTCAATGACCCCTTGCTGCTCCCTAGTGGACTGGAGTTAACCAGACCTGATTGAGTGCATGCGTGTCTGTGTGTGTATGTGTGTATGGGCGTGCGGCGCTACTGATAGCCCGTTACATAGACTCTTGACAACCGGCACATAAACCTCTGTCTCACTCTAACTCTCTGTCGCCCCCTAGTGGATACAGCAGATCGAAGGAACAGAGGCGGCTCTACATCAGAAAATGATGGACCTGGAGCTGGAGATGGTGAGTCATCATCACAGACTCACTGACTGCCCAGAATAGCTTAACTTAATGAGAGAAGGATTGATTCAGCCGCCATTGTGGAATATTCACATACTGTACACAGTGTTAATAGATGAGCTGAGCATATCAGTCATGTTATTCATTAAATTTATGCAATGCTTAAACCCACTTACCTCGGTTACACCTACAGCATAAGAAAAAACAAGCAGATGGGTTAACATACAGTACATTGTGTCCCATGTGGAGTGTTTTTGCAGACTAGGTACTATGTGAATAGAGTGTTTTTGCAGACTAGATAGGTACTATGTGAATAGAGTATTTTTGCAGACTAGATAGGTACTATGTGAATAGAGTGTTTTTGGAGACTAGGTACTATGTGAATAGAGTATTTTTGCAGACTAGATAGGTACTATGTGAATAGAGTGTTTTTGGAGACTAGGTACTATGTGAATAGAGTATTTTTGCAGACTAGATAGGTACTATGTGAATAGAGTGTTTTTGGAGACTAGGTACTATGTGAAAAGAGTGTTTTTGGAGACTAGGTACTATGTGAATAGAGCGTAGCAACCTATTACTTGCTGACTTCAAGTTACAATGACTTTCCGCTACGTTAAATGACCGGACTTCTTGCGGAATGATATGAAAGATGTGAATTATAAGCAAAACCCGTAATTAAAACCCATTGCCAATGACAGCGGTCATTAACCTTTCGCAGTGCTGAATATCAAGAAATTACAGACCTGCTAACGTTTGGGTGCCCCATTCAAACCAACGGAACTTTTTGGAACATTCTGAAGAGCCGTATAATAAGTAAGAAATAAAGGCCTGCCCCTAATACAAGCCTGCCCCAAATACAGGCCGGTGCGCTGTGCAAGTAAATAAAATAAAAATAAATAAAAGCCCCGGCCACAATTTGAGGATTTACGGTACCTCTAATTCTCACTTGTCATCACGTACTTGAAGTACTTCTTAAACTATACTCTTATTTGTTAGTTGATTTATGGGAAGGAAAAGGCTTCCAGGTTTATAGGGTTGACTCCAAAGGCCTGGAGACAGTAGCTCAGTTCCCCACTGGCGTCTGTGCTTGTGAACGGCTACTGTTTGGTGACTAATGCCCAGACAGACACACCCTGTTAATGGCTGACATGTTCTGGAGAGGACACATGGAGCGTGCACAGTGGGCCAGTATCTGTTTGTGTTGTGCTGCTCATTTGCTATCCTGCCCATGGTTAACATACTCTATAGCAGTGGTTTTCAAACTTTTTGTCCGGGGACCCCATAAAATCCATTTGCCAAGTCTCGCGACCCCCCACACATTTTGACAGGATATTATAGGTCTAAATTCAGTTTCATCTTGAAAGATGAGACTGCTTGCTGAGACAATATTAGTTTTCATTATCCACCCTGATGTAGAAAACACCATGTCTGATAGACTATACAGCATGTCAAAGCCTAATATGTTGATGCACAGGGCAGCAAGATCATTTCGTGACCCCCAAAAAACGTTTGGCGACCCCACTTGGGGTCCCGACCCCTAGTTTGAGAACCACTGCTCTATAGCATAGGACTGGTGCCTGCAGAACAGAACAGGGTGCAGCGTTCATGGAGTTCTGCTGGGCACATCTGATGCCTGAGGCATGACACAGAGTGTTCCTAATAGAATTGTGGAAAAGGATGGTAGTTGGGCTGTTACTGACAATGATGTTCATTCTCAGGAAATGTTCTGCAAGCAGAAAGGTTATTTGGAGGAGGAACTGGACTACAGAAAGCAGGCTCTGGACCAGGCCTACATGGTAAACCTGACCACTGCGTTTCCCCATACGGTCTTTGTCTGAGTTCATTTTGATCTTGATGTTTCTGTGTGTGTGTGTGCATTTGTATGTGCCGAGTACATGCAGGTGTGTGTGTGTGTATATGTGTACAGGTGTGTGTGTGTGTGTGTGTGTGTGTGTATGTGCTGTGTGCGGTGTATGTGTACAGGTGTGTGTGTGTGTGTGTGTGTATGTGCTGTGTGCTGTGTATGTGTACAGGTGTGTGTGTGTGTGTGTGTGTGTGCTGTGTGCAGTGTATGTGTACAGGTGTGTGTGTGTATGTGCTGTGTGCGGTGTATGTGTACAGGTTTGCGTGTGTGTGTGTGTGTGTGTGTATGTGCTGTGTGCGGTGTATGTGTACAGGTGTGCGTGTGTGTGTGTGTATGTGCTGTGTGCGGTGTATGTGTACAGGTGTGCGCGCATGTGTGTGTATGTGCTGTGTGCGGTGTATGTGTACAGGTGTGTGTGTGTGTGTGTGTGTGTGTATGTGCTGTGTGCGGTGTATGTGTACAGGTGTGTGTGTGTGTGTGTGTGTGTGTATGTGCTGTGTGCGGTGTATGTGTACAGGTTTGCGTGTGTGTGTGTGTGTGTGTATGTGCTGTGTGAGGTGTATGTGTACAGGTGTGTGTGTGTGTGTGTGTGTGTATGTGCTGTGTGCGGTGTATGTGTACAGGTTTGTGCGTGTGTGTGTGTGTGTATGTGCTGTGTGCGGTGTATGTGTACAGGTGTGTGTGTGTGTGTGTGTGTGTGTGTGTGTATGTGCTGTGTGCGGTGTATGTGTACAGGTTTGCGTGTGTGTGTGTGTGTGTGTGTGTATGTGCTGTGTGCGGTGTATGTGTACAGGTGTGTGTCTGTGTGTGTGTATGTGCTGTGTGCGGTGTGCGGTGTATGTGTACAGGTGTGTGTGTGTATGTGCGGTGTGCGGTGTATGTGTACAGGTTTGTGCGTGTGTGTGTGTGCTGACTTGTCTGTCTGTGTGTGTTCCTCTCTCCCACAGCAAATTCAGGAGCTGGAGGCCACCCTGTACAACGCCTTGCAGCAGGACAAGGTGATCAAGTACGGGGAGCCTCTGACGGACACGCAGAAGGACGAGCTGCGCACGGCCGTGGAGAAGCTCCGCAGGCAGATGCTCCGCAAGAGCCGAGAGTTCGACTGCCAGGTGCTGCAGGAACGCATGGAGCTGCTGCATCAGGCCCACCAGGTACACACACACACACACGCGCACACACGTACACACACACGCGCACACACACACACACACACACAAAACACACACACACACACAAAACACACACACGCACACACACACACACACACACACACACACACACACACACAGCACACACACGCACGCGCACGCACACACACACGCACACGCACACACACACACACACAAAACACACACACACAAAACACACACACACTACACTCATACAAGAGCTGATAGTATGGCAGGAACCGATAGAGCAGCTGCAACAGGCACAGCAGGTATACACACACACTTAGACA
Organism: Clupea harengus; assembly: GCF_900700415.2. Classification (NCBI taxonomy): domain Eukaryota; kingdom Metazoa; phylum Chordata; class Actinopteri; order Clupeiformes; family Clupeidae; genus Clupea; species Clupea harengus. Next base: position 29,140,382 of record NC_045159.1, read on the forward strand.
CGCACACACACACACACACCAGGTATACACACACACTTAGACACGCACACACACACACACACCAGGTATACACACACACTTAGACACACACACACACACACCAGGTATACACACACACTTAGACACACACACACACACACCAGGTATACACACACACTTAGACACGCACACACACACACACACACCAGGTATACACACACACTTAGACACGCACACACACACACCAGGTATACACACACACTTAGACACGCACACACACACACACACTTAGACACGCACACACACACACCAGGTATACACACACACTTAGACACGCACACACACACACACCACGTATACACACACACACTTAGACACGCACACACACACACCAAGTATACACACACACTTAGACACGCACACACAACAGGCACACCAGGTATACACACACACTAAGACACGCACACACAACAGAGAGAGAGAGAGCGAGAGAGAAAGAGCGAAAGAGAGAGTGAGAGAGTAGGTTATAATGGCCACTGACATGGGAGTGGCGATCTTGATTACCTGAATGTCAGTAGCATGACAGTTTACATTATTACTTTATGATCTGGTGTGATGTTCATGCCCACCATTGCCAGAGATGTTCTTTTCATCCTTGAATTTGGTTTTAAAGATTTGTTTTTGGCTTTTTTTTTGCCTTTAATGAGATAGGACAGTGAAGGTTTGGACAGGAAATGAGATTGCGAGAAGAGGTGGGGAGTGGGACCTGGAAATGACAACGGGTCGGCATCGAACCCATGTACCCGTGGGCGTTCAAGCCCGTATATATGGTCGGGGCTACTGCTTGCGCCACAGTGTTCCCCCATCCTTGCATTTTTTGAATGGATCTATAAATGAGGAAACTGCTGAAAATGTTGTCCCAATACCGAGCACTTCTTCTGTAGGGAAAAAAAAATGAAATGAAAAAATAAGGTTCTGATGAAATCATTTGTATTGTGTGCCTCTACATACTCCCCAAAAGGTTGTATATTTGACTCAGTGTCCCTACAGAACAGGCAAAAGTTTGTGTTTAAGTGTTCCTGTTGATATCTAGCCAGCTCCCACAACATCTGTAGAGAGGATTTAAATGTAAATACTGTAAATCTATGGACAAATGGAAGACACGTACCATCTCTCTCATTCTCACAGAGGATACGTGACCTGGAGGATAAAACAGACATCCAGAGGAGACAGATTAAGGACCTTGAGGAAAAGGTAAGACCCTGGAGGAATGACAATGGTCTCGGCATCGGCATCGGCACCGGCTCGCTCTCTCCTTCCCTCAGCATCTTATGGGGACTACTCTCAAAGAAGATTTAAGATCACTAGAATTTTGTATACGTAGTCTTGCAATGTGAAGACTTTGGCATATTGCTTTTAAACCATTAAAAAGAGTTTATTTGATCCCATAATATAAAGTGGACGTAGTGTAGTAAATAACCACCTGAATTCTATGTATCTTTCTGCAATAGAATTCTAGAATAGAATAGATCTCTAAAAAAAGATCTCATTCAACCGTATCTCTTGGCTAAGAGAATACATGAGTCGAATTCCTGTGTTAATTATTGACATTATTACTCTAGAATAATAATGTATTCATGGTGATTTCTTAGTGATCATCAAGCTATACTTCCCTACTGATTTGTAATATCTTTATCCCTTCCAAACGTGTTTTCTGACTAACACCTGTGTTATTTCCCCTTCCTTATTTCTTCTCTTCTGTCTTCCTCTTTCCATTTATTTCCCTTCCTCTTCTCTTTCTCCTCGCAGTTTTTATTTTTGTTTTTATTCTTTTCTCTTGCCTTTATCCTTTGGCCTTGATGTCTGTGACATCAGCTGCTGCTCAGGTGAGTTCTTCTGAGACGTGTCATCACGAGGGCCAGACCATCTCACCTGAGTCCCCACTGTGTCTGTTGTTCCTCTGTGTCACTGCTCTTTCATTCTTTCAAGAAAGGTTTAGAGAATGTGATGATGTCGCTGTGGATCCACTGTTGGGCCAAATTGTAATATGCCACTAAATGCTTTGAACATTCATCCTAATTACTAAGGAGATGGGTCAGTGCTCGCTAGACATCATCACACATCCCAAACACACCATCAGTAGGGCAATGCTAACCTGTCTTGTCTTTTGCTTTGCTGTATAGTGCTCTTGTGTTCTTCTCTGGTAGAGCTTACATCAGGTCTTTTCTTCTCACAGTCAAACAGGCAACCTGAAGATCATGTTTGCAGCAGCAGCAGCAGCAGCAGCAGCAGCAGCAGCGTCCCCCCTGTGAAGACAAAGGCCTTACTCGTGGCTCTTAATATCGTATGTGGATGGAAGTGGTCTATGTTCATCAGATGGACTCAGTCTAGATCCTCTGAGAGATTTTTTATTTGGGACCCTTCTATGAGACGCCAGCGTGTGACTGTGCTGGACTTCCTTCTTCTCGGGAACTTTCTGGAACTTTCTGGAACTACTCACCAATGCGGGATTACTGGGAACAGACCTTCAGCCTGAAGCCTCTCAATCTCTCTTTCTGTTTTACACATACAAACACACATACACAACCACACACAAACACAAACACAAACACACACTCACAGTCAAAAGCCAAAGTCTCTGCCATGCAGGGGAACACCATCTCCACCCATCCAACCGAGGATTGAGAAGAGGATAAAGGCTACACAATACCAGAACAATACAGTGGATCTTCTCTCTCTCTCTCTCTCTCTCTCTCTCTTTCTTTTTCTCTCCCCCTGTTCCATCTTTTCTTCCTTGCTCTCTTCCTTTCTTTCTACCACTATACCTGCTCTCTTATTTATCCCATGCACTCTCTCTCCATAAGAAGGAAAAGACACGTACAGACACTGATGCAGACCCCCCCCCCCACCCCCCCATTACTGTCCAGGGTCCTGTGACTTGACCAAGCCCACCACCCCTCCCCACCCCAGAGACAGAACTGAACGGAGGCCTATCTCATCCCGCCTGAACGCATGCCTGATGGGAGAAAGGAGGGTAGAGAGGGGTGGTCTGACAACAAACTCCTCACCCACCAACTAGACCACCTCTTCAGTGTAACACAAGCCTACAGGGGGCTTGTGAGAACCGCCCCCTGTCCTTTTATTTTTGAAAGAAATCTAATAGATCTGACAGATGTTTCTTTTTTTTAAAAAGACAACCCCAGGAAATCATTGTGTGTAAATATTTCCATACTTGAGACTTATACCCTTGGTTTGTAATTTATATATATATGTACACATATATAAATTACATGTAATTATGTTTGTTGATATGTATATGTTGTCTGAAATCTTTCGGTTTGCCTTTATTTCTGTGAATACTAATATTCTGTCTGCAGCTTGAACAATAGAATGGCTAAGCGGTTTATATCTGTTTATAGTATAAATTGCCCTTTATTGTGGTGACGGCTGCAAACTAACTTTCCTTGCCCCAGCTCCTCTACGGACCTCAGTGGCCCAACTCAAGGCTATTCTCCCCCCTCCACACCCCCCCCCTCCACCCCTCCACCCCTCCCTTGTTTCTACTCTTTACTGATGAAATGCTCTGTAACCTGCCATTAGAGGTTTCTCTGATTGGTTTGTACTGAATGCTCAAGTCCCCTTTAAAGCTCAATCCCACCTGTCTTTGTAAATACGTTTGAGCTTTGTATATCTCCTTTAGGTTCTGTGAATTGACCTGACACAAACACAAATTACCAAAGGTATGTGGACACCCCCTACTAATTATTGTGTTCAGGTGGTTTCAGCCTCACCCAATACTAACAGGCGCATAAAACCAAGAACACAGCCATGCAATCTCCATAGCCAAACGCTGGCAGTAGTATGGGTCATACTGACGAGCATGGTGACGTCACGTGGCACTGCCAGTGGGTGCCACAAGTCCGTTTGTCAAATGTCTAATGCTTGATCTGCCCTCTAGTAAACTGGAAGCACTGCTGTTGTGAAGTGGAAGCAGCTAGGAGCAACAACAGCTCAGCCAGGGAAGCGGTCAACCACCCCACACTCAGAGCCGGGGGCCTCCGTGTGCTGAAGGGGGTAGAAAACGCCTATTCTCTGTTGCATCGATCACTAATTCCAAACTACCTCTGGAAGCAACATCAGCAGAGGAGCCGTGCTTCGGGGGCTTCATGAAATAGGTTTCCATGGCCAAGTGGGCAGTGCCACACAAGCCTAAGATCACTGTGGATGGGCAGTGCCACACAAGTCTAAGATCACTATGGGCAGTATGCCACACAAGCCTAAGATCACTATGGGCGTATGCCACAGAAGCCTAAGATCACTATGGGCAGTGCCACAGAAGCCTAAGATCACTGTGGGCAGTGCCACAGAAGCCTAAGATCACTGTGGGCAGTGCCACACAAGTCTAAGATCACTATGGGCAGTGCCAGGGATCAGCTGGAGTGCTGTAAAGCCCACCGCTGCTGGACTGTCGAGCAGTGGAAACGCTTTCTCTCTCTCGAGTGATGAACGATGGACAAATCTGGGTTTGGCGGATGCCAGAAGAACGCTACCTACCAGATTGCCTACTAGTGTCTACTGTAATGTTTGGTGGAGGAGGTGACCTGGTCTGAGGCTGTTTCTCAGGCTTTGGGTACCTTAGTTGCCAGGGAAGGAAATGATGAAAAATGGTAATGCTACAGCAATTCGGAATGTTGGATGTCCAACTAGCTCATATGGGTGTGATGGTCAGGTGTCCACGTATTTTTGCCCATATAGTGTACCTCTACAGAAATGACCTGACTTGATATGTTACGTTTTACTCCCCCTAAATTCTTGGATATCACAGGGATCTCTTTCTGATTGAGTAGTGAAGGGATGACTTCTGTCAAGACATACATTACAGTGTTGCCGTCCCATAGCAATGCTTGAGAGCTTCCCACCCATTATCGCTGTCCCTTGGCAATATGGCAAGCGGATTTAGCCTGCATTACAATGACCTGTAGTCGCCATAATATAGATTTAGCTAACAATTCTAATTTAAGATATCTGCAATGCAATTTTTTTCTGGGAGAAACTCTAAATTGAAAATATCTGCAATTGAATAGTTATAATTCATATCTAGTCTAAAGTTATAGGCATCTATAATTCAATTTTGTTTAGTCAGGTATTGCCATGGAGTTTTTAACTGTTTCATATCCATAATTACATTTTTTTAACTGTAAAAACTAATTGAAGAGATTCATTAATTGTTATAGTCCGAACTCAAGTTCCACAAAGTCGAGTTCAAGGGTGAAGCACTGTGGGATGGAGATTTGCAGAATGACCACATGACTAACATCATTTCAATTCCTCTGCCAGGTTACATCAGTATTCAACACTGATGCCATGGAACCCAGGGTACAGAACTTTTGACGAGTCACACACACACACACAATCTTTGGAGTGACACTGACATACAGAACCCTTGAGTACACACACAAACACACACACACACACACACTGAGGTGCAGAACCCTTGAGTACACACACAAACACAGACAGACACACACACACACACACACAGACACAGGAGTGGATGCCTAAATAAAATTCATCATAAAGTCTGGTCACACTTTACAGTCTCCATTTCAATGTTTACATTACACATCACTTCATGTGCTTTTAAACCTTCAAATGATCCTTTAACCTGAGTCAGAGACATAGGAGGAGACAAACCACTGCTGGGAATAATCAATGTGGAGTCCGTAGTGCTAAACATGGCCGATCTATAACCGGAACTCCTTCCCTGTATTATAAAGAGCCAATTGCATTGTTGAAAAAAGGCATAACTGACATTTCCCCTCCCCTGAATATTCCGTTTATTTCCATCATTACCATAGCAATAGCCGCGCGCACCGTGAAATTTGGTGCATATGCAGTGAGCAAGTCGATCCGAAAAGATACAGCCTTTTTTTTTTTTTTTTAACCTTGAGTGGTTGAGGAAAAAAATGTTCACGCCGTTTATATGTCAGATTTAAACTTGGATTCTCGTAATGTGACTTCACTTTACCGGTCTGATTGACCATTCTATGTAGAGAGTTACAGTTCTCTCCCCATTTTCTTTAAATAGGAGCCTGATCTTGTTTGCCTGAACAATATAAATCCGCTTCGGGATGTTACCAAGATGGCTGTGCAACTTCTCACTGTGTTAGTGCTACAGTGATACGCCCATTGACAGTGTGCCATCAGTGTAAATGTAAAATGTGTATACCTTGTAAGTCGCTTTGGATAAAAGCGTCTGCTAAATGACTAAATGTAAATGTAAATGTAAAATAATATTCGATGGCTGACAGAAACCATCTGTCTCCCTCAGTGTTGAAATGTGTCACATATTTACAGTAACCTAGATTCTTGGCAATGTTTTCAGGTGAAATATCCCGAAAGCAGGTCTGGGCCGACAATGAAATATAATGTAAGCTATCCCTCATCACACTGAGGCTGTCCTCTGCCTCAATGATCACTGAGCCTCCTTAATGATGGCAGCTTCTTTCATTAAAAACATCATTACAATATGACTGTAGTAGGACAGTCAAGTAAAGAGGAGAGCCAAATCTGAATGGCTTGCTTCACATCACATGTATTTAGATCAGGGCAGCCCAAGACAAACTGAGTGGGTTGTCTTATTTCAAGAGTTTTGGGGTTAGAAAGGCACTCCAGAGACCCAAATATAGCACTGAAGCACTGGAAAAGTGAGTTTTTCATAATATGTTCCCCTTTAACCGTTCTCTTATGTTGCTATGGGTCAAGTTATGTTACCACACTAGCTGTTGGCTGGAGCTAGTTGAGTGGCCAGCGTTATCGTAGATACTAAGTTACCTTGTCACTTTGAATTAACGTGAGCAAAACATCAGCAGATCAGCTGTTATTAATTAATTTGGTGGTGCTCTCTTAATTTTATTTGAGAGTAACAGCAAAGGAGCAGTAATATGTTTGATCTCAGTTTCCTGTTTCCCCAGAGCATAAACAATCTGTCCCATTAAGGTTATTAAAAAAGGTAAAGGTCAGGTATTTTGCAGAAGCTGTCGGTAGACGATGGGTGGAAGGGTAGAAGATCTGTATATCCGGAAGTAATTCTAAGTAGTGATTGGTTAAGACCAGTCAGCTGACCGGAAGGTAGAAACGATATGTATTCACGGAAGTGATTTTAATGAATGATTGGCTAATACCAGGTCTGTAAATAATCCTATTTAGTGTGCTCTCTATGACTGGATTGAAGTCAAGAGCTGTTCTATTTGACAATCGCCAAAGGTTGCCCGGTAAGAACAGATGGATGCCAAATTCCCAATGAAAGGTTTATTGCTGCACACACACACACATACACTGTCGTGACATATGCTTCTCACGTTCGAAAGCCATGATGATCGTGATAGCCGTGGTTTGGCAAGAATGAACGTTCAAATGTTCCAGTCTGCAAATTGTCCACCAAACTGCTACTGCTGAATATTCTCTGCTCCAACCTTTTCTGACCTAACACACAGAACACAAGTGGGTCTGGCTTATGTAGTGGTAACCGCTACAGGTCGAGTGGGTATTCTGATAGGGTATTGGTTATCAGTGCGATCTGGGGAGCCGTGAAACTGTCCTGGGGGAACTGAAAACAGTTTGCACAAACAACTTGCAAAAACCTTCTGTGCACGTGAACCCCATGCGCAGCCCATGGAACACTGGGAACACATGATTGGTTGACCTCTCTGTGACCCCAAGTTGGTTAGGAAGGTTTTTTGGTGCGAATGACTTATACTCAATGGCCGCTGAAACACTGACTGAAAATGATAAAAACATGTATGTCTCTTGTGTATAGTGGGGTTGTACTAATCGTTTAATGGTAGAAACCCATCCTACTACCATAACCTTTAACAGGTAAAATTGCACAATTGTGTTTTGTAATGACACTATTATGTTGAGCACTAACTAGGCTAGCGTTGTAACCAGTCAGACTAACATTAGCTGACTAACACTACTACCCTACTCAATCAATGATAATATCAGAATGGTGAAGCTATCAAAGTTAGATATTCATTAAACCACTTTCTCAGTGTGGTATTAATATTGTAGTACATGTCAATGTATAACCTATTTAATGTTGGATTTACCTCGATATTTGCTATCATAGTATTCTAGATCATTTTTAGAAAACGTAATGTTAATTCGTCATTGCTCTGGCGAATTCACTCACTTTTGATTACATGTCTCTTTTGAAAGTTATACATCGAGGTAAAGACAAAGGTTTTAACTTTTCTGCTGACATCCGTATTATCTGTCCTTCAAATAGTTATTCAGATATGGTCATTTAAATGTTGATCGTCAGAAACCTTCCTGAGGTTAATTGTAAATGTGAGAAAATCTGCAAGAGTATACAACTTGACATTATTTCATCTCGCGCTCAAAACTGAGAAATCTGTTGTGTCAAATATGGTTACGAATTACGAGTACATTATGTTTTTTATTAATCTCTTTAAAATAATTTGTTTTACACCACATAAGTAGTGGTAGATAGATCGTAAACCTTAAATGTAAAACAATATTTATGGCTGTCAGAAAATGTATAGGCTACTAACTACCCACGAAGCTGTTCTACAGCCAGTACTTTTAATGCAGGCTACTCTCTCCATTTGTATCTATCATTAGTGTATCCTTGAGTGTATTTAAGCATGCAGGCTAATGTTTTCTCCTGAGATGTACGTATATAATCATGTGCTTGCTTCTCTCCGCTCCTCCCTCCTGCTCCTGCCTTGGGTTCTGTTAAATGCCTTGAGACAGTTTAAAGCATCATGTTGGTTAGGGTAAGACTGACCGGTAAATCAATGCAAGTCAATAATGAGCTGCGCTTTTTCAGGATAAAAAGCTTAGACAACATAAACATTTATCAACCGAGGGCTATTGTAATAAAGCCTGTTGCGTTATTGTGAAATAAACATGTCCACTCTTTTCTCGGGTGCTCTAAACAATATTACTGAATGTAGTTACCTACAGCTTATTTGCCCGCGTCCACACTTCTACTGCTTTGAGGACGCGATATGTGCTATACGAGTAACTACATGCATGTCAATTATGGCATTCGTTCATATAATTATGGATAAATAGGCTAGTACACAATGTGTCTGGACAGGAATCAAATCCAAACAAATGTCTCACTTGTCTTTTTTTTTTTTTAAATGAAAAGAAGGTCAAGTGCCCCCTTGTTCTTTTTTTATGCCATTCTGGCCACACATTCACAAAGTTGGCAACGCTGCTTGCATTTCTCTGTACCTGACTTTGTGTTGGGAGGAGCGTGAATGGATGGTTTTAACTTCGCAGCGGGTGGCAGAGGGCAGTCAAAAAATTAACGGCAGGTTCCCGGGATTTATCTCGTGTTAACCAAATAATGTTCACAGCACCACCTGCACACACAACACTCTCTGCTACTAACTAGGGTTGATTTTGCAAGTGTAATTATTACTACACAATATAATTAGGACTAAAAATAAAAGCCTACTGTGGATTTTTGAATATAAATATATGGTTACTACATTACTATATGATATATATATGGTTACTGACCCTCATATATTGCTAAAATAATAAAAACTTCCACTGGGGGGCACTGTGGCTCAAGCAGTAGCCCCGACCATATACAGGCTTGAACGCCCACGTGGACACGGGTTCGATTCCCGATCCCACTCCCCACCTCTTCTCTCCATCTAATTTCCTGGCCAAACCTTGACTGTCCTATCGATTAAAGGCAAAAAAGCCAGAAAAACAAATCTAATTTTATTTTTAATAAAAGCTTCCACTGTTAATGCATCTCTGGTATTAAGTTCATGTAAACTTCTACTGTTATGGGGAAACGTTGGGATTTTCCAACCTGAGAGCTATTTCACAAAAGCAGAATTAAGAAACAGAAAAACAGAAAACGCGAGGCTTGACCTAGTCTGGTCAGTGCATCCTGGCTTTATACGTGTCACGAAAGCCAAGCCAGGATGAGGAGGTGGGACAAGGTCAAACCAGGTAATTCTGCATGGGTCTATCATAGATTTACTGATGCTGAAATGGAGTAGACGCGTGTGCCATACTTCACACCAAGTGAGCGACAGCTTTTGATGGAGGTGAAAAATATCACTGTAAAAAAAGGAAACATGGCCGCTATTATACAACAGTGACAAAAGGCATGGCAGACAATAGCGGACCGATACGTAGCCTAATAATATATAACTTTACTAACCACTTACCTTATCTGAAACATAATTAGCCTATACATTTTAAGGTGTTACTTCTCGGTTGCACACATTAACAGTTGTGCCTTCACTTTGCCGTGAAATTTGAGGTTAATACATAACAAACATGACAGGACAAATAAGGACTTGGCAACAAGTCAAGATTAAAAGGAAGAACATTTTGCTGACTGGTAAGTGCCTCAATCAATTGTCATTTCAAACCAAGGGAGGCCTGTGTTGGAAGAGACCACAGGGGGCACCGTCACTGACTCTAACCCAACCGCAAAGGGACCACAGGGGGCACCGTCACTGACTCTAACCCAACCGCAAAGGGACCACAGGGGGCACCGTCACTGACTCTAACCCAACCGCAAAGGGACCACAGGGGGCACCGTCACTGACTCTAACCCAACCGCAAAGGGACCACAGGGGGCACCGTCACTGACTCTAACCCAACCGCAAAGGGACCACAGGGGGCACCGTCACTGACTCTAACCCAACCGCAAAGGGACCACAGGGGGCAGCGTCACTGACTCTAACCCAACCGCAAAGGGACCACAGGGGGCACCGTCACTGACTCTAACCCAACCGCAAAGGGACCACAGGGGGCAGCGTCACTGACTCTAACCCAACCGCAAAGGGACCACAGGGGGCGCCGTCACTGACTCTAACCCAACCGCAAAGGGACCACAGGGGGCAGCGTCACTGACTCTAACCCAACCGCAAAAACTGCCCCGTTCCATCCGCCATGTTATGCACATCAAAAATGGACACGCCCCTAATCGAGGGGGGGGGGGGGGGCATTGTGAACATCTGTAGGGTCAAAATGTAAGGTTGTTAGGGCAAAGTTTACGGAAACACCTAATGAAATGGAATTTATGCAAAAAAAACTGTTTCCATCAACCTTAGTTGCATTATAGCCTATGCGAATAACGAGTTAATCCAATCCAAAAAAAAATAAAGCAAAATGTATATGAACATGGAATAACTGTTAAAAAACACACTGGTGTCCGATCAGAGTGACTGCTGACTGAACAAATAAAACACTGATTAAAGAAGCCTGGCTTTTAGCCTGGTCTGGACACCGTGATTAAAGAAGCCTGGCTGTTAGCCTGTCTGGACCAGGCTAGCTGCACAGAATAAATCTCCATGGTAATTTATGTCCATTTTTATGCCGATGATACAATTTTGTATGCCTCAGCGCCCTCTATAGATCAAGCAGTTTCAAACCTTCAACATGCTTTTGATTGTGTACAGGATTCCCTAAAGTCCCTCAAATTGATGCTGAATGAGTCTAAGACTAAATTCATGATTTTCTCCAATGGTAGAAATAATGTCCCCTCCACCCATAGGATTTGCACCCGTTCTGGGACTAATATTGAGCAAGTTCCTTGCTATAAATACCTAGGTATCTGGCTAGATGATAGGCTGTCATTTAAATCACATGTTCTTGACCTAGCTAAGAAGGTTAAAATTAAACTGGGTGCTCTTTATAGAATAAGATCTTGTTTTACTTTTGAAAACCAAATGGAAATAGTGCAATCAACAATTTTGTCAGTTCTTGACTATGGTGACATTGTTTACATGTATGCTGCACCCTCTACCTTAAAACTCCTGGACTCTGTTTACCATAGTGCTATTCGCTTTGTTACAGGAGACGCTTTCAGGACCCACCACTGTAACTTATACAAGAATGTTGGTTGGTCCCCTCTAGCAGACAGGAGGGAAAAACACTGTCTTTTATTTGTTTATAAAGCCTTAGTGGGAAAACTGCCTAATTATCTCATGTCACTTTTAAAATTAAAATCCATCTGTCATAATACACGGTCACAGAGCCTCATCTCCCTTGAAATCCCCCTTACAAAAACTAATATAGGTAAAATAGCTTTTAAGTTCTTTGCTTCCCATAAATGGAACACTATTCAAGTGGAGTTGAAATTAACCAAGTATTTGTCTGTCAACCAATTTAAGAGCCTTTTAGATAATAAGGATGTGCCTCAATGCTGTTGTTTTGAATGATTCTCTGATTTAATTTTTTTACTTTATGTTATTTTATTTATTTATTTTTTATGCTTAATTTCTGAGTTGTTTGGTGTGTTTTTTTTTAAATGTATTTTGTCTGTTTCGTTTTGTTGTGGTTTGTTTATGTATTGTTCTTCTGTACTATGTGGCCTCAATCAGGGCATTGTTGCAAAAGAGCCCTGTGCTCAGTCAATTTCTCCCTGAATAAACAATGATGATGATGATGTGCCACTGCTGAGTCATGGCAAAATTCAGCCAGGATAACAAAAACAATTCTGGCCTAACCGCTATCTAGGTTTTGTGAAACAGCCCTCTGAGTCCTATTTTTAGATCTTTTTGGGTCCACATTTTTACTAGGGACAATTAATGATCAAATCAGTTGAGTAAAGCCTTAGAACGCTAAAATGGGGAACCGCAAAATGGCTATCGATGGAATCCTATGAGGGCAAGCCAGTATATCAAAGTAAACTGCTTGTTTTTGCCACTCAGCCGTAAATGTTGTTATAAGGGTCTAAGAACATAGAAAGGCGTCTGCTCCAGACTCTGAAATCCTCTGTTCAGTCTCAGTGGACCGACCAAGTTTCTTTAAATGAAGATTTCTTTCTTTTTTTTTATGGAGATATGGCTCTATTTCTGGCAGGATTTATGTTTGGTACTGCACTTCAATCGGTGTAAAATGTATTTCATGAAGGTGCAATATTAATATAGTCGATAACGTCCATTCACACATTTATTGCTGTCACTTGTCAGTCCTCGATACTCAAGTACTCAGTCCAAGTACAGAGTGGCCTGGACGACAAAGTACATGACTAAAACTGGTAAGTAGTATAGATTATCCACGAAATACACAAGTCCAGTACAAAGCGATATATATATATAAAGCGATATATATATCACAGCAAATGTAAATATGGGATTCATTTAGAGTAATTAATACCAAATCATGAAATTAATTAATTGACAGCCCTAGTAGGCTTAATATACGTAGCTATCACACTAGAACATGATTGAACTGCATAAATAGTACATGTAGGTTTTGATTTCACATTATATCCTTTTTAAATAATGGACTTATTTTAAGAATTTATGTTACATGCATAATATAATATAACAATTTGTTCTTAGGGACTAAGCAGAAGTAGCAGGAGCATGCCCAGGCTGTAAATGCGCTCACGAGAGAGCAAGGAAAGTCTCTGCAAGGAAAATGAACTCTGACCTCCTGCATCTCCTCTGTGTGACCTCTGACCTCCTGCATCTCCTCTGTCTGACCTCCTGCATCTCCTCTGTCTGACCTCCTGCATCTCCTCTGTCTGACCTCTGACCTCCTGCATCTCCTCTGTCTGACCTCCTGCAGCTCCTCTGTCTGACCTCTGACCTCCTGCATCTCCTCTGTCTGACCTCCTGCATCTCCTCTGTCTGACCTCCTGCATCTCCTCTGTCTGACCTCTGACCTCCTGCATCTCCTCTGTCTGAACTCTGACCTCCTGCATCTCCTCTGTCTGACCTCCTGCATCTCCTCTGTGTGAACTCTGACCTCCTGCATCTCCTCTGTCTGAACTCTGACCTCCTGCATCTCCTCTGTCTGACGGTGTAGAGCCACAGGTGCCAACGCCAGGCCCTCAGGCACGTGCACTGGTTGGAGCAGCGGGTGGTGTGAGAAATGGAGTCAGAAATATGTCTTTTCAACGATTTACGACAAGATGATGACAAGATGATGAAGAGACGGCACCAACGTCAATTAACACTGACTGTGACTATATCAACATGCAATATTGTTGAAGAAAAAAGACGAGACTGCAGGAAATAAACGTGAAATACCGAATAAACACTGCTTGGCGAAAGAGACCAAAGAGCGAATATTCACATAAATAGATGAGAAGCGCTTAAAACCACCCACAGGCTGAATCCCAGAGGTGAACAGAGAGAGTGCTTACCAATAGGAATGTGGTTAACATTAGCAGTTAGGCAGGAAGAAACACATGAGAGAAGTCGATTTTTACCAGAAAACTGGTAAGGAGTGTAAAGGCTTGGCAGTTGGGACAGTTAAGCCGCAGTAACGTTGAGTTCTGGTAAGTAAAGCTAAGATAAGAAAGTAAGAGAAGGCCTGGAAGAGTAGTATGGTAAGTTCTGAAACAACTAGTTATGAGGGGGCAACGATGGCCTCATGACCAGAGCAATGTTAGATTAGTCCCCTGCCCAAAACCAAGTTTGAGTTCCCCCTCAACTATACATTTTGATTTTAACCTGCCAAAGGCTTCTATTTCAGTGATACCTGAGTCACCATTTTTTAAGCAGTCAATGAAAAACCTTGCACAAAATCATACTTGACATTCAACCAGGAGTCACGTTGCAAAAGGACAAACATGAATGACCTCCAAAACACTACCAATGATGCAAACACTTAATAGCCTTTATATGAGGAAAGAGGGTACCAGTGTGTCAAGGACTTTCAAATGAGTGAGACTACTTAAATAGGAAAACAGTACCTGTCTATTGAATTCTCTTAACCTTTTTCTTAGCTTCCTGGTAATGCACGAAAAAAGAGAGAAGAGAGAGAGAGCACATGCAAGAGTGTTAGGGTAGAAGATGAACGGCCTCTTGTCCGTCACTGCATAAGAGGGTCATCATCCTACTCACTAATATGTGGATATGCTTGACATTTCATTCAACTCTTGTTAACTGTTAGGTTGTATTCAGGTAGGCTTCACCAAAAGCTGACCTTGGCTTTTTTTTAAATCAATATTATTATTATTAATTATTATTATTATTATTAATAATAATATTGATTAAAAAAAAAGCCAAGGAAGCCTACCTATTAATAATAATAATAATAATAATAATAATAATAATAATTATTGCTGGAAAAGGCAATGTTAACTCGGGCCAGTAGTTCATTTTTGAAACTGCTTTGGTTTGGTTTGGTTTGGTTTGGTTCTCATCAGCATACCTGGGAGGTAGATTGCACTAACAAAGCAATGTGTTTGGTTCGACAGAATGGGCTCTTCTCTTCTCTGTGGGAATGTGGTGAACGCTCAGACAAATGAGAGGTTAAATCCAGGCTCCAGCAGCAGGCACCACTCATCAGAATGCAGAAGGAGGCTAATCGTCTGTTTGTTTGTTTGTTTGTTTGTTTGTTTTGTTATTGGTAAATGTCTTGGTGTCACAATGGAGTCCTTCCTCCTCCACAGGGCTCAGAGCCCTGACCTCAGCATTGTTGTGTGTGCAGCACTGGAGCACACAACGACAACAACAGCGCGTCTCTTATTGACACGCATCCATGATTAGCAGGATGCTCCACTTAGTCACGCAAACAGCAGGAAAACATTCATGTTTGCCAACTCCTGGAACAAGCACATGGTGAGGGCAGCCATTTCGTGAATGCACACCTGCAGCTAACACCAGATGCTCTCCATCTTTTCTCATCCAGCAGCATAAAGAACAGCCTGTAGTCTAGATGGTTAGCCGTATGGAGGCTAACTGCATTCGTTTGCCCTTGGACACAAAGGTTCACTTGCAGGATGCACACATGGTATAACTCCCCCATCATTCATATAACTCCTCCCTCATTCAGATGTACCTATATATAGCTCCCTGTACTTATGATTAGATGTACTTATATATACTGTAGCTCCCTGAAATAACTGTAGCCTTCTCCAAAGTCACATATGGCCAAACCTGTACCAACCTTCTTCTGCATAGATAACCCATTTTTATTGTTTTGTGTTGGAGTAAATAAACACTAAATCAAAGGCCTCATTAATGTAATCAGAGATGTGCTTTGGTTAGTGGTGTAGAACTAAAACTACACGCTTGTCTCCATTTATAATAACCTGGGTGTATATTTCAGATCTGACAGTCTTAAAAAGTGGCATCTTATTTTCTGTTTTCAACAGACTTGTATTACCCATTATGTTTTGTCCAAGAGTACGAAGAGCACAGTGGACCTGGTCGAATGATCTTAGAGGAAAATGTTACATGTTTTTCAATGAGTAAATCACGAGAGCTTTGCATTAGGAATTCTAAATATGTATATTTTTGGACTCTATGCCATCTGCAAAACAATTGAATTAGATATGGGTTTAAACTTGCACTACCAAGACACTACCAATAGAGGGCAGTCATGTCCCTCTACACGTATGAGAGTTCTATAAAAAAAAACTGGGTGGTTGCTGAGCTTGTGAATAATATGGCCTCGGGGTTGGGGTGTGCTTGAGAGCATTGAGTCAACAGTGGAAACGCAAGGAATGAAGGAGGAGTAACAGGAAGTTGCAAGCAAGCATGGCCAGGCTGCCAAGGTATCAGCAGGGGCAGATTAGTGCAGTTTGTGTGATTGATTACATTATAGACTGAAGTGGCACAGCAGACCAGGGGAACATGAATAAATCATTTGTCCAAATTTAGGCCGACAGCTCACTGATAAATCTATTTCAATAATGAGGTGTGTAGTTTTAAGCTACTGTCAACGCCCTCATGTTTACTGCAAATTGCTTTGTTGCTTGACTTATAAGTTGTCATAAGGACTGAAATATCAGTTTCAACAACCATTCAACCATTCTGAGATGTTTCCTTTTAATGTAGGTTTTATTGTTCTTTACTGGATAAATAGACACATACGATAAGAAAACTGCTCTAGTCTACAGCAATGTAGAGATACTCTGGATCCAATCCTAGTGGAATCACCACTCACCTCAGGAATAGGATTAGTATTAAAAGTACAAACTGGATTTGCATTTCCCAAAGGAAATGATAGTGCTTGCGAAGCGAAAAATGCAAATGAAATTAAAAAGAAATCTGAAGTAAAAGATGAGAACGTTGAAAAGATATTGAATGCACATGAAGCGAGAGGAGAAGGCGAAGCTGAGTGAGGGCAGTTGAGATGCGGGAGGCGATAGACAAACAGAAAAAATACAAAGAAATGAAGAAATGTAGACAGATTGATTGATAGGGAGGGAGGGAAAGGAATATAGAGAGTTCTAGACACAAATAAATGAATAAAGATATGAAAATACAGAGTGAGTGAAAGAGAGAGAGAGAAAGAGAGCAACGAAGACATGAAATGGAGGCATTTGATAGAGAGAAAGACATAAAGAGGCATACAGAGTGATTGCTGGTTCTGCTCCCACCTACTTAAATGCTCTTGTACGGGCAAATGTTTCCCCCAGGATGCTGCGCTCGTCTAATGAGCGTCGTTTAGCACTGCTGTCTGTGCAAGCACGGCAATCTAGACTATTCTCATTCGTACTTCCACATTGGTGGAATGAACTACCTAGCACTACCAGAGCGGGGGCGTTCCTCTCTACCTTTAAGAAGCTCTTGAAGACCCAACTCTTCAGAGAGCACCTCCCTTCCTAACTGGCACTTTGACTAGTGCTTAACTTGCACTTACAGTAGTTACATTCCTGCACTTTTTTTTCTATTTCTTGTGTAAAGAGTCTGGTGGTGAGGTAAAAGAGTGTGTTTACATGTTATACACAATTGTAACAATAAAGATGTCAATACTTGCTGTTCAAATATAATACTTTCTGTTCAAATGTATTGTGCCTATACTGTCTACTGGTTTTGATTGACTTCATGAGGCCACAGCCCCTGTGCAAGAGTGGGAGAGCAGGAGAGAGGTCCCAACCTGTCTGTGCATACCTGGAACCTCATATGGACCCAGTACTCTGATCTTCTCTTCTGTCTGTGCATACCTGGAACCTCATATGGACTCAGTACTCTGATCTTCTCTTCTGTCTGTGCATACCTGGAACCTCATATGGACTCAGTACTCTTCTCTTCTGTCTGTGCATACCTGGAACCTCATATGGACACAGTACTCTGATCTTCTTTTGTGCCTGGCTCAACTGCGAAGGTGGAGTCATTAAAAGTATGTCCCAATAAAAATCTATGGTATGTACGGCATACAGTGAAGCAATATGCATAAATGAACATGAAAATGAATATTCATTCATATTGAGCATCTCATCATATGGTGCTCTCTACTCTTGGCTGTTCAGAATGCAAAGAGATGTAAAGGCTGTCTCTACCCTGAGTGGCCTCTCCTCTCCTCCCTCTCCTCTCCTCTCCTCTCCTCTCCTCTCCTCTCCTCTCCTCTCCTCTCCTCCCCTCTCCTCTCCTCTCCTCTCCTCTCTCATCATGCCATCGTCTGAAAGAATATGGTGTGTGTGCTAGTGGATACATCACAAACAACAGGTCATGTAGGGAGGAGTGCAGGATGTGAATATGCGAGGCGTTAGTATGTACCATCTTAGCTTGTGCTATGACCTTGAAAAGCAACCTACATCACTATCACTGCACATTTGGAATTCAAAATAAGTCATTTATGGATGCACAAAGAGGACCCGAACACACCGTAATTCTTCTTTCTGCCAGGATATTAGACATTTTTGCTCAACAAAAGTAAAATGAAAAAAAAAATAATGAATAAATCCACCCCTTATTCTTCACCCTGTATACCCTCTCCTGGCCAAGTACTGTTTGAGGGAACCTTGGAATAAATCACAGTCCAGGCTTCCAATTCCGCCTCCCTAGTAAGTGAATTACATGCTATAAATCAGGTTATCTGTGTCCTCAAAATTGTTAATCACATTAAGTACAAAATGGATAGCATGTTTACTGGAGCAGATGAAACAATGTACCTGACTCAAATACTGGTTAAAAAAAGCATGACGTGCCACATAGTACCACTAATTCAATCCAAAACCTATTGTGTTGAATGAGAAAATTGACAGCTTTTCAGTTGTAGATTAGGGCATTATTCAATGTGACTTTGTGTACTTTGGCTTTTCACACACCTCCTTGTCCAAACTAGCTGGGGATAGTGGGTTCCCATCCAGGCCACGTTCCTGGCTGTCTGTCAGTCCATTCACAGCACTCACAAGAGAATTACACGGATGGGCAATAAGTGATTCGCAATGAAATAATTTCATCACTGCCTGGAGTCTGCTGTATTTCCTGACTGTCTAGTAAACCATTTTAAATAGCGTAATGCTGCATTCAAATAAAAATGAAATTAGAGTTTGTCAATGTCCTGCTTGAGAAACGCTACTGTTGATAAGATTCACATTGGCTCTGGCCACATAATCAGACTGGTGGAAAACATTCTAGAAAGTATTTTGTAACCTGGAAATGATGTGCCTGTATCATTCTGCCGCTACCTGGCCAGTATAACATGCTAATGAAATCTGTTTCAATGAATATGTGTTATATACAGTACCAGTCAAAAGTTTGGACACACCTTTAATTTTTTTGAGAAGTGTTTTCATTACTTTTATTATTTTCCACATTGTAGATTAATACTGAAGAAATGTAAACTACGAAAGAACACATATGGAATGATGTTCTAAACAAAAAAAAGTGTTATCTACCATGTAGAAAATAACAAAAGTAAAGAAAACACTTCTCAAAAAATGAGAAGGTGTGTCCAAAGTTTTGACTGGTACTGTATATGTGACTCATGTGAGCTCCAGGTCATCCAGTAGCCATGTAGCACTAGCACAACACGTCCAGACACTGAGACACTCACAACATCGTGTGTAGACCTACTTCCTAATAATAGTGAGAAATGTGAGAATTGTGCATAAATATGCTACAATATTTTTTATAAGTCATAAACTAGTCCAATATTTCAAAGGTTGCCCACCTAAATTAAATTGTCTTCACATATTAAAGTGAAATCAACATGAATTCAGCTCACACAGATCCAATGCTTTTGAGCCTGGAAAGAGTGGGAGGGAGAGTGAGATTCAGTGAAATGACATGGAGGGAGAGAGAGAGACTGAGCACGAGAAAGGATGACCGTGATAGAGATAGGACGACAGAAAGAATAAGAGATTGACAGATATGGAGAGAGAGAGTAGGAGGGAGAAGAGAGAAGGGACTGTTTGTAGCTGATAAACATTTGGATTAGATGTCCGCTGCTGACAGGGATATTGAAATCATCAATCCAACAAAATGTCAGCTGTGTTCACAGTGTTTATTTTTCTTTGTGAAGAAGGCCTTCGAAACGAAAAGACTGATAGCAGGTCAAGACGGTTTGTTTTCAATTTCAGAGCCCAATGTTCTTCCTCCCACACAACAAGTGGTGCATAAGAATGAGAGACCGACCCAGACTAAGAGTTTTAGAATATAGAATGACAGCTATTTCATGGTGAGGGATATGTTTCACTCTTTCAGACCTACCAAACCCACATTACTTCAACCGACGTCAAATAATAATAATAATATGCATAGAATTTCAGTGTCAAAAGTAGTGAAAGAGAGCGTTTTCCACATATCAGGTCTCCAGCTAGGAGCGCTGGGCGGGCAGATAGATAGACATCTCAGCAGAGCCACATTCACCTTCAAGCCGCATGTTCAGCATGGAAGAGCTTTTCTTGAAATGATTGGGAAGATTTCCCATGATATATTTGGAGTAATATAGTTACCATTACAATGTGATAATGCTTCATTTTTGGTTTTCAGAGGATTTTAAGGTATTTATTAATGATCCTAAACCAAAACAGCAGAAGATTGATCAATACGGCTGATCACAAATGAAACACACCCTTGAACAAAATGCTCCATTCTAATAATGATCTATTTTCTGACTGATCTCTGTCATGACACTGGACCCTGAGCGCTAGGAGGAAGGAAGGCTATAAACACTATTTTGTGACCTTATAAATCTTAAAAGCTATACATCATCACTTTTCCTTTGCTGTATATTTAAGTTCAGACACTCCTATGATATGTTTTGGATATTTATTCTTGATCACATCCCTTACTACCAGAAGAGACAGTGGTACAGGGGGTAGAGAAGTCGCTTAGTAATCAGAAGGTTGCTAGTTCGATTCCTTGAGCAAGACACTGAACCCCTAATTGCTCCTGATGTGCAGTGTGCCATCAGTGTAAATGTAAAAATGTGTATACATCCTTGTAAGTCACTTTGGATAAAAGCGTCTGCTAAATGACTAAATCTAAATGTAGCTGTGGATTCATCCTGGACCATCTAGAGCAGGATTCGAGGGGTGAAGCACTACTCAAGTGATGCCTCTCCAGACCGAAGAGGAACGGTAGAGATCAGAGGCTCCTTATGAGTACTGTGCACCAGATGCTCAGAATTCAGGTGAATGGTACGGCATTTCATTATGACACATTGATTTTGATATATTCAGTATATACTGTATATCTATTTATTTATATACGTATATTTGAAAGATCATATTCAATTCAATTCAATTCATAGAGCGCTACCAACAGACTACTGCCTAACTGCAGAGCCAATCAGGTACGAGCTGCAGTGTACGTATGGCCATGTGTGAAGCTGGTGGAAAGACGACGCCGCGACGGTGACATGAATTGATGAAGTGATGAATTGATGAATTGATGAAGTGATGAAGTGATTTATCAATTGATTTTTCTTCTGGCCCTACATGCCCAGCACGTTCAGGAGAAGACAGACGTTTAAGAAGTCTAATCAGCGCTCGCGTGGAAGCCCCATGTCTCTGCCCAGCCCACTTCATTCAGCCCATCATTTTTCACATCACTTCCCTGCAAATGCAGAGCCTTGCCTTGCCTTGCCCCGAAGATTCCCTTGTCAGACAAGTCTAGTTAAAACGACGTGTGATGCACACACACACACACACACACACACACACACACACACACACACACACACACACACAAACACACACACACACACACACACACACACACACACACACACACACACACACACACACACACACACACACACAGAGACAAACACACACACACACACACACACACACACACACACACACACACACACACACACACAAGACAAGTGTAGTTAAGATGACAGGCGATGCCAACAGCACGGAAATATGGAAAAATCAGTTCAGGCACCTGAATGCATGAACACATAGTCTCAGCTGGTAATATCACCTCAGATTGCCTGAGCACAGCTTTCTCCTCTGTCTGTTTACATTTCCTGCTTTACACAAAAAGGTGCGCTGAAGCAAATCGATGGTCCGGATTATCTGGAAAAACAAATGAAATCTACTCTAGACATTTAAATGTAAATATGAGAATTTTGATAGTGGTTGCAGGATGTGCTGTGCATCTGATATGAGTAAGAAAAAAAAAATGAAAGTGTCTCACACACACGTGATCCCAGGGAAGCAAACAATATGACCATGGGGGTGTCAGTGTCTCAGTTACAGATGGAACTGCCCTGGGATCTTTTAGACAGACTGAGATGGCCACATGGGGGGCAATCGTAGCACCCCTTGTGCCTAGCTCTGGGTCAAAGTGTACAAGCTGTCAGTGTATTAGACATCACTTAAATGCGGTCTTTGTAATAGAAGAAAACCATTTTAAATACGCAGGTCAATAGTATCATTGCATTTCCTATAGTGTTCCTTTTATTGGCTAAGTGAAAGCTATTGATTTTATGAATAAGTGCAGTGTCATTGTGTTTTAAGTTAAATCATTTGTTGCTGTCAATTAAAATATCTTGGCATTGTACAAATGACCTGACTGTGGATAAAGGAGAAACAGACAGCAGAAAGCACTGATCAAAGTTCATTTTGTGCTTGTCCTCACTCGCATGCACAGACCAAGTTAAATCAATGGTTATGTAAATTCTAAATTAACATGAAAAACGAACTATTCATGCTCCACTTAGCAGGCAGCCAAATTAAAATGCCAGATAAAATGTACACCACACACCAGGAAGGACATTATCAAGGCTTGTAACTCTGATTTAATTAACAGAACAGTTCATTGGGAGAAAAGATGTGTGAGATTTCTTTTACTGCTGTTGAAGACCAATATCAATACTGCTGCTGTCCTTGGAGGAGAAATGGTCTTAACTGCAAAGATGACCAAGTAATACATTCTCAGCTACCTTTTCCTCCAGTTCCACACAGGGCCTAGACAGTACAACACAGTTCACATACACAGTACAACACAGTTCACACAGACAGTACAACACAGTTCACACAGGCAATACAACACAGTTCACACAGACAGTACAACACAGTTCACACAGACAGTACAACACAGTTCACACAGGCAATACAACACAGTTCACATACACAGTACAACACAGTCCTACACAGACAGTACAACACAGTCCTACACAGACAGTACAACACAGTTCCACACAGACAGTACAACACAGTTCACATACACAGTACAACACAGTCCTACACAGACAGTGCAACACAGTTCCACACAGACAGTACAACACAGTCCTACACAGACAGTGCAACACAGTTCCACACAGACAGTACAACACAGTTATACACAGACAGTACAACACAGTTCACATACACAGTACAACACAGTCCTACACAGACAGTGCAACACAGTTCCACACAGACAGTACAACACAGTCCTACACAGACAGTACAACACAGTTCACACAGACAGTACAACACAGTTCACACAGACAATACAACACAGTTCCACACAGACAGTACAACACAGTTCTGCACAGAGCCTAGACAGTACAACACAGTTCCACACAGACAGTACAACACAGTTCTACACAGGGCCTAGACAATACAACACAGTTCACACAAACAGTACAACACAGTTATACACAGAGCCTAGACAGTACAACACAGTTCACACAGACAATACAACACAGTTCACACAGACAGTACAACACAGTTCACACAGAGCATAGACAGTACAACACAGTTCACACAGACAGTACAACACAGTTCACACAGGCAATACAACACAGTTCACACAGACAGTACAACACAGTTTACACAGACAGTGCAACACAGTCCTACACAGACAGTACAACACAGTTATACACAGACAGTACAACACAGTTCACACAGACAGTACAACACAGTTCACACAGAGCATAGACAGTACAACACAGTTCACACAGACAGTACAACACAGTTCACACAGGCAATACAACACAGTTCACACAGACAGTACAACACAGTTCACACAGGCAATACAACACAGTTCACACAGACAGTACAACACAGTCCTACACAGACAATACAACACAGTTCACACAGACAGTACAACACAGTTTACACAGACAGTGCAACACAGTCCTACACAGACAGTACAACACAGTTATACACAGACAGTACAACACAGTTCACACAGACAGTACAACACAGCTCACACAGGCAATACAACACAGTTCACACAGACAGTACAACACAGTTCTACACAGACAGTACAACACAGTTCACACAGACAATACAACACAGTTCCACACAGACAGTACAACACAGTTCACACAGACAGTACAACACAGTCCTACACAGACAATACAACACAGTTCACACAGACAGTACAACACAGTTTACACAGACAGTGCAACACAGTTCACACAGACAGTACAACACAGTTCACACAGACAGTACAACACAGTTCACACAGAGCACAGACAGTACAACACAGTTCACACAGACAGTACAACACAGTTCACACAGAGCCTAACAGTACAACACAGTCCTACACAGAGCATAGACAGTACAACACAGTTCACACAGAGCACAGACAGTACAACACAGTTCACACAGAGCAGTACAACACAGTTCACATAGAGCCTAACAGTACAACACAGTTCTGCACAGAGCCTAGACAGTACAACACAGTCCCACACAGAGCCTAACAGTACAACACAGTTCAAGAAGTACACAGTGCGTGGCCTCAATGTTTTGATGTTATTTGTACCTTCATTGGGAGGGCTGAAGATGAAGAAAGGTTGAAGCAACGGGGGAATTACCCCCCAACTGGCACAATGCTTCATAAAATGCAAACAAAATCAAGTGACTTGCCAAAGATATTGGAGAGACCTTTTGTATATCCACCACTCAGCAATTTCTACATCAGAATCAGAATCAGATCAGAATCAGGTTTTATTGGCCAAGCAAGTTTGCACAAACAAGGAATTTGACTTGGTAAAGTGACTCTCAGTGTGCTTACACAAAATATACAACACAATACAATACAATACAATACAAACAAACAAACAGTGCAACAGTGCAATGGACTAAGGAGTTTAAGAAAGTATGTACAAGGCGGAATGGCTATATACAGTAGCTGTGAAATGTTGCACAACAGTAGTGCAAAGAAGAAGTGGAGAGTGCGAGAAGTGCAGGGATAAATATATAAATATAAATATATATGCTACAGTGGGTTAGTTGTTCAGTAGTGACACGGCGAGGGGGAAGAAACTGTTTTTGTGTCTGGAGGTTTTGGCGAACAGTGATCTGTAGCTGTAGGGTGTGAGGGGTCTGCAGTGATTTTTCCTGCCCGTTTCCTGACTCTGGAGGTGTACAGAACAATAAATGGAATGTATGATTGGCTCAAGCATTTTATTATGACAAACTGTATTTCAAAAAAACATTCCAGTGACTTCTAACCCAAACTCTGTTACATGGGGGAGACATGTTTACGGCTAACTTTGTTTTTCTCTTCTCCATTAGTCACTGCTGTCAAGAAGAACTTAGATTTGACGTTGAGCAATGGCTAGTCTTCTGTGAACAACATGCCAAGATATAATTGCCTGACGGTTATGTATTGCTCCCTTACCTGCAATCAAAATAAGAGGTAAAATAGCCACTGATTAAACATACTAGCAGAAAGACAGCTATTTTTACAGTCACTGATCCTCGTAGGCCGCCTGAGTGTACACTGAATTTGAATGAGAAGCCTGCAGGGTTTGTCCCCCTAGGAATATAGGACCCTGGAAACAGAGAATCTCAATAACAGAGATACGCTGCCAATTCTTTCATGCTAAGGAAGCTTCGTCTACCTTCAATATGTCCTTTGACAAGGCATAAGGCATATTTTGCTGGAGATTAGTAGAGTATAGTGGTCCTTTCAGTGTGAGCACAGGGAAAACCCCAGGGCCAGTGAGAAAGCATTCATGTCTGTGTCACCCTTCAGCTGCTGGCACAGGGACTGGTCTCAGATCAGCTCTGCCTTCATGTCTGTGTCACCCTTACGCTGCTGGCCCAGGGACTGGTCTCAGATCATCTCCGCTGATGCAACACCTCTAGTACTCTCTTATGCATTACCCCCACCTTCCCCTCGCAGCAATAACGCACTCTGACTATCTTTATGGCTTCAGCTGTAAATGAAAGTTACACACAGTCAATCCTTTGGGATTTGTCACCAGGGTATTGTGTTATGGCCTGCAACATAATTATTCAAAGATAGAATAAAGAAACGTTGCTCTTACTAACATATTGCCCAGAAGAGCAGTAGCTGTGATGTATTATGGGCTCTGTGTTGATGTTGGCCATTAGTTGAACATCTGCAGCACAGATGAATTAGTCCGTTGTTTTGCTTGGCTCTGTCACGAATCCACATTCTGTTCTAACAGAAATGTTCGTTTTTTAGGTCTGAACTATCATTGTAAGCAAAGAAGTGCATTCAGAACAGCTGTAGACAGTGAATGCTTCATCTAGTGCAGTGCAATAGTGTTTGTTCACGCCGGCCTCCTGTGCGTTCTTCAAAAGCATATTTCAAAAAGTTAAATAATCCAAATCGAAGTATTACAAATATTTCAAATTATCATGAACATAATAATTCTTTAGCAGCAAATTGGCACAGGTGTACGAACCACTGTTATTTTAAATATTTGTCCTTTACCTCAATAAGTATGTTCAATGTTCACATTACTAGAAAAAGTGTTAAATATGTACTGAGAAGGATGGAAATGGTTTCTGCAAATTCCATCATAACCTGGACAGGTTTTACGTCATTCCTATTTACTGATGCTATTTGTCCATAAAGGAAAAATAGCAAAAAACCAAAACTGTGAATAATGTTGATTTGTGGATGGGTACAAGTAGCAGGTACAAGTACATAGGCTAGGGCTCCCATTCCTATGGCTGCTGAGGGAGGCAAATAGCCTGCCTAAAATAAAATAAAATAAACACTGAGCCAAAACTCAGTTCCCAGAGAATCCTAAGTGGAGACTGTCTACATGGCAAACAATTAAGAGCATTCCTAGTCATTCACGACAAGTGAACCAATGACCAATCTAGTTTTCAGGTTGCTCGCCTGGAGTCAGCAAAAATATTCTGTTGCCGACGGTGAAGACGCATTCCTCTGGGGTTTTTTGGCTGCCGCCTAATTAATGGTTGTGGCCAAGTGGATTGGAAAGAATCTCTGCTACTCCAGCGAACCTTTCTGCTCTAAACTCTGCAGTACTCACGACACAAACAGGACTAGTTGAAAAATATAGAACAAAATGAAATTCACACTTTCGTTCTATTAGTTAGGTAACAATATTTGGTCAGTTACAAAAAAATGTGAATAATTTAAATAGCTTTATCTAGTTAAATAACAAATAACTACTTTAAAACCAGTAGCATATACATCAGTATACATCAGTGGTGGCTGGGGGGGGCGAGGGGAGATGAGGGGAAGGGGGCAGTGGGAGTGAGAGCAGCGAGTAATCGTCCTCTGCATTTGACCTTTAACGCTAAAGGTCAAATGCATCACAAATCACAGCAGCAATTGTAGCGATAGTTAGCTATCCCACAACCTAGGTAACACATTACTTGCCATGTTGTTGTCCACTCTACATCATGGTATTTGTCTGTACACTGTAAAAAATTAGTGAAGTTCATCTTGTCACCTGGGTTGATGGTGGCGCTGTTTTCATAGATTTTAATACTAGCACTGTAATACTTGTCTGTGGCAGAATAACGGCCACATTTCTATGTTTCACAAGAAGAAAAAAACGTGAAAGGGGATTTTTGGCATCTTTCTTTTGTGAAACACTGTTTCACTTGTAGTCTCTCTGATATATGCAATATGTTCAGATTCACAAAGTCTTGAAAGCTTTATAGAGCTTTAACAGGACTTACACCAAATACACAGACTAAAGTCATTAGTCATTAGACTAAAGTCAGGATTACTAGATCACTAGAACAGGTCATAGCAGAATTCATAATAGAATTCATAGTAGTACCTCTTTTTGGAATTACTCGACTCATAAGCACCTTTAATAAAGAGTAATAAGCACCTTTAATAAGGAGTACTCGTCTCATAAGCATCTTTAATAAAGAGTACTCTCCTCATAAGCACCTTTAATAAAGAGTACTCTCCTCTTGAACTCATTTTTGACTAAAGGCTACTCATAAGCATCTTTAATAAAGAGTACTCTCCTCTTGAACTCATTTTTGACTAAAGGCATGATGGACTTCAGTGTCAAGGTTGATACCAACTCTCAAATATTGCATCTGGAGCAAGTATGTATGTAGTAACTTTGTTTCAGTCTGTGTATGTACAAAACCTATTTAATACAGATTTCACATCTATATACTTGCTCTGTTTGATTGATGGCTATTATTGAATTCCTCTCTTTCATTTGCTGAAAACTAGGGATAGGACCTTAAAACTAGCGCCGGAGCTATATGTAGTTGAGCTGTGCGGATTGGCATGCTATGCACCGAACACAAAACACTGTTTCAGATGGAGTGCCAGAAATTCACTCTTCATGTGCGGGATTTGGCTGAGGCTGTCGTACTGTGTTTTCTCAATCACTCCTGTTTATGATTGATCCGAGTCACACAATTAAAGTCTCTCAAATCTGTGCTGTTTCAGAGCCGTGCTGGTTTCTAATCTACCACCTGTTTCCTCCTCTGACATAGAGATTTGTGCAAATGGGCTGAATTTCGCAGTTGGTTGTGAGAGATAAAGCTAGGGGAATGAGGGTAAGTCATGAAGAAAAAGGCTGAGCTGGAGATTGCTGTTGCTCAGCACTTCCTCCTACAGACACACGACATTGAAGATTGGTTGCTTTACCACATCCCAGACACAAAGAAGACCTTCCAGACAATCTCTTAACTGCACCATGATTTCAGGACTGCTGAGAGACCGATGTGACTGGTTTTTTTTTAGACCAACTCATTGAGCTGTTCATGTCTCTCTCAACACAAACTGAAACATTTGCAAAAACCATTTCAAAACAATGTAAGCTCCCACGTGGGCAATGTGAGGTTCCATGCCTGATGTTGACGTAATCAGATACTGGATATGGTTTAAAGGACCATATTTGAATGGATATGTGGACATAGATCCTGTGAGAAATTTGATTCTTACTGATTCATTTAAGAATGATCTTCTGAATCCATGATGTGAGAACATTTAAATGCTGATTAAAGTAAAGCACATTAAGGATATGGTGATTTTCACACCCACTCCCCCCCCCCCCACACACACACACACACAAACACTCACGCACACACACACACACACACACACTCACGCAGAGGGATTGGTGGCCGAGTGCTGTTGGTGTCTGGCTGGTTGCCGCGCTCAAATGGTGCAATCTGGTCTGTGGTGCCAGCCTGCAGAAGGGGTGGCGGCTGCTCTTCAGAAGCAGCTGTGCGCTGGCGTGTGACGCGGCCGCTGCCGCCGCCGCTGTGTGTGCTACGCCACTGTGTGTGCTACGCTGCTGTGTGTGCTACGCCGCTGTGTGTGCTACGCCGCTGTGTGTGCTACGCCGCTGTGTGTGCTACGCCGCTGTGTGTTAATGTCCCTAGAGGTTGCTCCGCTCCGTGAGTCCATCATCCACTACACTGCACAGCTTGTCAATGATTCATTTATCTACTCTAATATGATGGATTAATACAATGGGACTCTCTCTCTCTCTCTCTCTCTCTCTCTGTGTGTGTGTGTGTTTGTGTGCATATGTGAATGTATGTGTGCATGCTTGTGTGTGAGAGAGCTTGCTCTTTATGTCATGGATGAGGTGTCCGCTCGGTCAAATCTCTTGAAGTCACAGGCTGGGCGGAGGATGCTCCTTCCATTTAGGTCCTATAAATAATACATGGGGGCTCTCTCTCTCTCTCTCTCTCTCTCTCTCCTCTCTCCCTCTCTCTCTCCTCTCTCCTCTCTCTTCTCCCCTCTCTCTCTCTCTCTCTCTCTCTCTCCCTCTCTCCCTCTCTCTCTCTCTCTTCTCCCTCTCTCTCTCTCTCTATCTCCCCTCTCTCTCCCTCCTCTCTCTCTCTCTCTCTCTCTCTCTCCTCTCCCCTCTCTCTCCCTCTCCCTCCCCTCCTCTCTCTCTCTCTCCCCTCTCTCTCCCTCTCCCTCTCTCCTCCTCTCTTCCCCACCCCCTCCTCTCTCTCCTCTGCTCTCTCTCTTCTCTTCCCTCCCTCTCTTCTCTTCTCTTCCCCTCTCTCTTCTCCCCCTCTCTCTCTCTCTCTCTCTCTCCTCTCCTCTCTCTCTCTCTCTCTCTCCTCTCTCTCTGTGTGCCCATCCTGTCTTTTGTTCATTCCAGCAGCCTCGTAAAATATCACACTCATCCAGGGCCCTTTGTGGGAGCACTCAAAATCCCATCCCTCTGTGTCGCCTGACTCATTTCGACTGCCTTTTACCTTATCTAGGAATTTGCATGCCTCCACTTTCAGCAGGACTGGCGTTCAAGATCATTTGGCCCTTAGCACCCTTTTTTGATTGGGTTGAGTCACAGAGGTTTGGCAGATTTCACCTGATTCCACACACATTCATATTCACATTCTCTCCGTGGCATACGTGAATGTATCAAAATTGTATTTACCTCCCATACAGTGAGGCTGTATATTGACCCACTGAAATGTCATATCAATTGAACTGTGAAGCCAATTTAAATGACACATACTTTTCATGTGAATGTATTTGCTTAGCAAAGTTATACAAGAGGTTTTGTATGCACATGCTTCAGTAACAAGAAGGATTCTGGGAAGGTGTGATTTGGTCACCTAATTTCACCAAAAGCCCTTGAGAGATGTATCGTCTCCATCATGCACACATATGCACATCACAATGTTTTTGCACGGTGGCTCAGTGGTTAGCACTGTCGCTCACAGCAAGAAGGTCCTGGGTTCGAATCCAGTCGTTCCAGGTCCTTTCTGTGTGGAGTTTTGCATGTTCTCCCCGTGCCTGCGTGGGTTACTCCGGGTACTCCGGTTTCCCCACCATCATAAAGACATGCATTACATCGTATGAATGTTGGTGGTGATCGGAGGGGCCGTTGGCGCTGATTGGCAGCCACGCTTCTGTCAGTCTGCCCCAGGGCAGCTGTGGCTACTGATGTAGCTTACCAGCTTACCACCACTGGTATGACTGTGTATGAATGACTACTGGACTCTGGACTCTGTATAAGCGACTTCGGGTATATAGAGAAGCTATATAAGATTGAATTGATTGATTTTGAAATCTTACTTACACTGAATTGGTGAAATCCTAATGCATTAAAGGCATCGTCTGAGGCACAGTCAAAGGCACTGTTTCCAGAATGGTGTTACGTTAGCCAATAAATGTAATAGTGTTTCTGATAAAGTGGTCACAACCCATTACCCAACTGCCACTGCAGTTTTATTGAGTGACTGTGAATGTTGGATCCAATTTGACCAAACAAACGGGCAGGGTCAGCAGTAAGACTGTACACTGCTACAACAACAGCTACCTTTAAGAACTGTATTTGTAAATGTGCTTTACAACACTATCTCTGCTTAGAGAATCATGTGTATAATGTGTTTCATGTCTATCTTAACAAGAGATTATTTCTATTTATTTCATGCTCTGTTCATATATATCAGATGCTAGAACAAATTGTTTCTATATTGAGAACATAGAACTTAGGGAACATAGAATTGTTACCAATATATAGAGACGGAGAAACACTGGTTTGACGTCACAAAGCATTGAAGGCTGAGGCATTGAAGATCAGGGCCCACTGCTGCTTCTCAGGTAATTACACGGCAGGCACCAAGTGCTGGAGAACAGTGTGGAGGGAACATAAAGGCGGAAACATCAGAGAGGATCATTGGAGGATGAAGGATTTCCACAGAATACACAGAGAAGTCCACAGAAGAGTCTGGATTTGTGTGGTTGGATGACATTCTTCTTATCACGTGATGATTATCACAATTATTTAGCAATATTGTGAAACCAGGTGAAAACCAGTTAAATCCTGATTTAGGACTAAAACATAAATTATCTGGATGACAATTAATGTTGTGTCCATAATTATGTAATTCTGTACCATAATATTGACAGCAACAGATATATCTATTGTCATATAACTACTAACATGTGAACTCAAAACAGATATATCTATTTTCATATAACTACTAACATGTGAACTCAAACAGATATATCTATTTTCATATAACTACTAACATGTGAACTGCATTCATTGTCTGACCTTGCCATATTATCTCCCAGTTTTTGGACAACTTCTTGCCCTGTACATTTTACATTTAGTCATTTAGCAGACACCAAAGCGACTTACAAGGATGTATACACATTTACACTGATGGCACACTGCACATCAGGAGCAATTAGGGGTTCAGTGTCTTGCTCAAGACGCTTCGACAGGGAATCGAACTAGTAACCTTCTGATTACTAAACGACTTCTCTACTTCCTGTACCACTGTCGCCCCCCTGTAGTAACACTTACAGACCCTGACCCATGAGAGTCCAATTAATAACAAATAAAGTTACAAATGTTGAAGGGAAGTATTTAAGGGCACACCTAAACACATGTTCGGAGCACAGGAAATAATGAGTTGCTCTTTGTGGATTTTACAGATACTTACAATTGCTTTGACCCTGAATTACAGTAGACTTCTAGTGGTAGTATTTTGTGTTGTTTTTCACTTACTGTACTTAAAAAAATGAAAATCACCCTTTTGTTGTACTGTAGTATACCATATTCTGTATTGTATTCTGTACAGATTCTCATGAAACACATTGCAGCCTCCCAGATGTATTTGTTGGTTATTGCAATATGTACTGTAGAGAGACGCAACACTCATCATCTGCAAAAATAGAGAATACTGCAAGTTTGTTTTTCAGTCCATTGTATTTTGAGTGAAAAAGTAGTCTTGCTGTGAGAGAGCATTTGCAATAGTTATGGCAGCATGAGTCCCTTTTGGGTGAGGTATTAAGTATTAAGTGCTTCGGTCTGTGCTTGTAAAGAACGGCTGTGTGAAGAGTTTCGAAAAAGTGAATATGGTATTGAGACAAGTGTGAAAATGATTGTAAAAAATATTGAAATAAATGTGCTGTTTTATTATTTAAAGTGACAATGTCAGAAGGTTTTAGGATATGGTGCATGTGTGAGTAGGGCACAGAATCTTGTGTGGTGTTGTGTGTGTGTGTGTGTGTGTGTGTGTGTGTGTGTGTGTGTGTGTTGTTGCTGTGGCAGAGAGAGGAGTGCTGGCTTCATACATACTCATTAGACAGCAGAGTGGCAATGGGAAGCACTCTGGAGTCAGCCCTAGCCACTGCTAAAGGCTTTCAGGGATGTCTGTTTCAGAAGCGGTTTACTTTACACCAACTTTGGGGGCTAAGTGTGCTCCCTGCTCTCCAACTCTCTTTCCCAAGTCCCTGAGGATTGATCAAAAATATAAGCACGCCATTTTACACGATTACATGCAGGTACACATCGATAGAGAGCAGGAAGTCATTTACAGCAGTGGCTTTGCAGTGAGAACCTCTCCATCCTCCATCCTCCACCAGACACCAGACAGAGGGCTTTAGACAGAAAGGGCTAACTGACCGGAAGGACTTCAAGCTGTTCTAGTAGATCAAAGGATATCCAAACGTCGGAGTGCTTTAAAAGAATTCATGTAGAAATACTGAGCTGACTGCCAGAGCGTCCATGACTAATCCTCCACAAAAGGGATTTTTGCGCTTAGCTTCAAATCAGAAGAAATACATCTAATCAAATATATATACAACAAATGTTTAGTTTTTGTGTTGTTTTTAGGATTAATGAGAATGCAACAATCACATGGACATCTGATACTGAAAACCCAATCTTTGCTCGTTCACAGATAAGTGTATTTCTTTCATGGGCTAACACACTATTAGGTTCTCATGCAAGAGATGATGGTTTTATTTTCTCATTAATTCAATGAGCTTCCATCACCTATGACCATGAAGATACATGCTGTGCTATGGCTATTAGCAACTCTATCAAGGCATACTTTCCTGACAGCACAGAAGTAATCTTCAGCACAGATGTAATCTGGCCTATCATTCATACTGTGCGTGATGAATTCAGTAGGCTTAGACAAAAAGTAGCTAAGAAGACTTCAAATAAAGCAGTGAATTGAAGAGCAGAAATGTTCCTCAATTGCAGACAATATACAACCTCAAGCTTTAAAGTGAATTGAATCCGAATCCTTAATGTGTCTTTCCTCCGAATGAATTCATTTGCTATCTTTGTGATAAAACTCCCTTCAGTGTGTTTTCCCATCCCCCATGGTATCTAGAACACTCCCCGGAGGCCGCTGGCAGCTACTGTCTGAATGATGAACACTGATAAAAGATAAGGGAAGAGAAAAAAAGTGTCTGTGTATGGGCTGGAATAACAGATGTCTTTTCTGTCTTTGGGTCTGTT
>NC_045159.1:29175456-29185456 GCF_900700415.2 Clupea harengus
ACAGTACAACACAGTTCCACACAGACAGTACAACCAGTTCACATACACAGTCAACACAGCCCTACACAGACAGTGCAACACAGTTCACACAGACAGTACAACACAGTCCTACACAGACAGTGCAACACAGTTCCACACAGACAGTACAACACAGTTATACACAGACAGTACAACACAGTTCACATACACAGTACAACACAGTCCTACACAGACAGTGCAACACAGTTCCACACAGACAGTACAACACAGTCCTACACAGACAGTACAACACAGTTCACACAGACAGTACAACACAGTTCACACAGACAATACAACACAGTTCCACACAGACAGTACAACACAGTTCTGCACAGAGCCTAGACAGTACAACACAGTTCCACACAGACAGTACAACACAGTTCTACACAGGGCCTAGACATTACAACACAGTTCACACAAACAGTACAACACAGTTATACACAGAGCCTAGACAGTACAACACAGTTCACACAGACAGTACAACACAGTTCACACAGAGCATAGACAGTACAACACAGTTCACACAGACAGTACAACACAGTTCACACAGGCAATACAACACAGTTCACACAGACAGTACAACACAGTTCACACAGGCAATACAACACAGTTCACACAGACAGTACAACACAGTTCTACACAGACAGTACAACACAGTTCACACAGACAATACAACACAGTTCACACAGGCAATACAACACAGTTCTGCACAGAACCTAGACAGTACAACACAGTTCCACACAGACAGTACAACACAGTTCCACACAGACAGTACAACACAGTTCACACAGACAGTGCAACACAGTTCACACAGGCAATACAACACAGTTCACACAGACAGTACAACACAGTTCACACAGACAATACAACACAGTTCACACAGACAGTACAACACAGTTCTGCACAGAGCCTAGACAGTACAACACAGTTCACACAGACAGTACAACACAGTCCTACACAGACAGTACAACACAGTTCTGCACAGACAGTACAACACAGTTCACACAGGCAATACAACACAGTTCACACAGACAGTACAACACAGTCCTACACAGACAGTACAACACAGTTCACACAGGCAATACAACACAGTTCACACAGACAGTACAACACAGTCCTACACAGACAATACAACACAGTTCACACAGACAGTACAACACAGTTTACACAGACAGTGCAACACAGTCCTACACAGACAGTACAACACAGTTATACACAGACAGTACAACACAGTTCACACAGACAGTACAACACAGTTCACACAGGCAATACAACACAGTTCACACAGACAGTACAACACAGTTCTACACAGACAGTACAACACAGTTCACACAGACAATACAACACAGTTCCACACAGACAGTACAACACAGTTCACACAGACAGTACAACACAGTCCTACACAGACAATACAACACAGTTCACACAGACAGTACAACACAGTTTACACAGACAGTGCAACACAGTTCACACAGACAGTACAACACAGTTCACACAGACAGTACAACACAGTTCACACAGAGCATAGACAGTACAACACAGTTCACACAGACAGTACAACACAGTTCACACAGAGCCTAACAGTACAACACAGTCCTACACAGGGCATAGACAGTACAACACAGTCCTACACAGAGCATAGACAGTACAACACAGCCCACACAGAGCCTAGACAGTACAACACAGTTCAAGAAGTACACAGTGCGTGGCCTCAATGTTTTGATGTTATTTGTACCTTCATTGGGAGGGCTGAAGATGAAGAAAGGTTGAAGCAACGGGGGAATTACCCCCCAACTGGCACAATGCTTCATAAAATGCAAACAAAATCAAGTGACTTGCCAAAGATATTGGAGAGACCTTTTGTATATCCACCACTCAGCAATTTCTACATCAGAATCAGAATCAGATCAGAATCAGGTTTTATTGGCCAAGTAAGTTTGCACAAACAAGGAATTTGACTTGGTAAAGTGACTCTCAGTGTGCTTACACAAAATATACAACACAATACAATACAATACAATACAAACAAACAAACAGTGCAACAGTGCAATGGACTAAGGAGTTTAAGAAAGTATGTACAAGGCGGAATGGCTATATACAGTAGCTGTGAAATGTTGCACAACAGTAGTGCAAAGAAGAAGTGGAGAGTGCGAGAAGTGCAGGGATAAATATATAAATATAAATATATATGCTACAGTGGGTTAGTTGTTCAGTAGTGACACGGCGAGGGGGAAGAAACTGTTTTTGTGTCTGGAGGTTTTGGCGAACAGTGATCTGTAGCGTCTACCAGAGGGGAGGAGTTTGAATAATTTGTGTCCGGGGTGTGAGGGGTCTGCAGTGATTTTTCCTGCCCGTTTCCTGACTCTGGAGGTGTACAGAACAATAAATGGAATGTATGATTGGCTCAAGCATTTTATTATGACAACATTCCAGTGACTTCTAACCCAAACTCTGTTACATGGGGGAGACATGTTTACGGCTAACTTTGTTTTTCTCTTCTCCATTAGTCACTGCTGTCAAGAAGAACTTAGATTTGACGTTGAGCAATGGCTAGTCTTCTGTGAACAACATGCCAAGATATAATTGCCTGACGGTTATGTATTGCTTCCTTACCTGCAATCAAAATAAGAGGTAAAATAGCCACTGATTAAACATACTAGCAGAAAGACAGCTATTTTTACAGTCACTGATCCTCGTAGGCCGCCTGAGTGTACACTGAATTTGAATGAGAAGCCTGCAGGGTTTGTCCCCCTAGGAATATAGGACCCTGGAAACAGAGAATCTCAATAACAGAGATACGCTGCCAATTCTTTCATGCTAAGGAAGCTTTGTCTACCTTCAATATGTCCTTTGACAAAACACAAGGCATAAGGCATAATTTCTTGCTGGAGATTAGTAGAGTATAGTGGTCCTTTCAGTGTGAGCACAGGGAAAACCCCCCAGGGCCAGTGAGAAAGCATTCATGTCTGTGTCACCCTTCAGCTGCTGGCACAGGGACTGGTCTCAGATCAGCTCTGCCTTCATGTCTGTGTCACCCTTCAGCTGCTGGCCCAGGGACTGGTCTCAGATCATCTCCGCTGATGCAACACCTCTAGTGCTCTCTTATGCATTACCCCCACCTTCCCCTCGCAGCAATAACGCACTCTGACTATCTTTATGGCTTCAGCTGTAAATGAAAGTTACACACAGTCAATCCTTTGGGATTTGTCACCAGGGTATTGTGTTATGGCCTGCAACATAATTATTCAAAGATAGAATAAAGAAACGTTGCTCTTACTAACACATTGCCCAGAAGAGCAGTAGCTGTGATGTATTATGGGCTCTGTGTTGATGTTGGCCATTAGTTGAACATCTGCAGCACAGATGAATTAGTCCGTTGTTTTGCTTGGCTCTGTCACGAATCCACATTCTGTTCTAACAGAAATGTTCGTTTTTTTAGGTCTGAACTATCATTGTAAGCAAAGAAGTGCATTCAGAACAGCTGTAGACAGTGAATGCTTCATCTAGTGCAGTGCAATAGTGTTTGTTCACGCCGGCCTCCTGTGCGTTCTCCAAAAGCATATTTCAAAAAGTTAAATAATCCAAATCGAAGTACTACAAATATTTCAAATTATCATGAACATAATAATTCTTTAGCAGCAAATTGGCACAGGTGTACGAACCACTGTTATTTTAAATATTTGTCCTTTACCTCAATAAGTATGTTCACATTACTAGAAAAAGTGTTAAATATGTACTGAGAAGGATGGAAATTGTTTCTGCAAATTCCATCATAACCTGGACAGGTTTTACGTCATTCCTATTTACTGATGCTATTTGTCCATAAAGGAAAAATAGCAAAAAACCAAAAACTGTGAATAATGTTGATTTGTGGATGGGTACAAGTAGCAGGTACAAGTACAAGTACATAGGCTAGTGCTCCCATTCCTATGGGTGCTGAGGGAGGCAAATAGCCTGCCTAAAATAAAATAAAATAAAATAAACACTGAGCCAAAAACTCAGTTCCCAGAGAATCCTAAGTGGAGACTGTCTACATGGCAAACAATTAAGAGCATTCCTAGTCATTCACGACAAGTGAACCAATGACCAATCTAGTTTTCAGGTTGCTCGCCCTGGAGTCAGCAAAAATATTCTCTTGCAGACGGTGAAGACGCATTCCTCTGGGGTTTTTTGGCTGCCGCCTAATTAATGGTTGTGGCCAAGTGGATTGGAAAGAATCTCTGCTACTCCAGCGAACCTTTCTGCTCTAAACTCTGCAGTACTCACAACACAAACAGGACTAGTTGAAAAAATATAGAACAAAATGAAATCCACACTTTCGTTCTATTAGTTAGGTAACAATATTTGGTCAGTTACAAAAAAATGTGAATAATTTAAATAGCTTTATCTAGTAAAATAACAAATAACTACTTTAAAACCAGTAGCATATACATCAGTATACATCAGTGGTGGCTGGGGGGGGCGAGGGGAGATGAGGGGAAGGGGGCAGTGGGAGTGAGAGCAGCGAGAAATCGTCCTCTGCATTTGACCTTTAACGCTAAAGGTCAAATGCATCACAAATCACAGCAGCAATTGTAGCGATAGTTAGCTATCCCACAACCTAGGTAACACATTACTTGCCATGTTGTTGTCCACTCTACATCATGGTATTTGTCTGTACACTGTAAAAAATGAGTGAAGTTCATCTTGTCACCTGGGTTGATGGTGGCGCTGTTTTCATAGATTTTAATACTAGCACTGTAATACTTGTCTGTGGCAGAATAACGGCCACATTTCTATGTTTCACAAGAAGAAAAAAACGTGAAAGGGGATTTTTGGCATCTTTCTTTTGTGAAACACTGTTTCACTTGTAGTCTCTCTGATATATGCAATATGTTCAGATTCACAAAGTCTTGAAAGCTTTATAGAGCTTTAACAGGACTTACACCAAATAATACACAGACTAAAGTCATTAGTCATTAGACTAAAGTCAGGATTACTAGATCACTAGAACAGGTCATAGCAGAATTCATAATAGAATTCATAGTAGTACCTCTTTTTGGAATTACTCGACTCATAAGCACCTTTAATAAAGAGTACTCTCCTCATAAGCACCTTTAATAAAGAGTACTCTCCTCATAAGCACCTTTAATAAAGAGTACTCTCCTCATAAGCACCTTTAATAAAGAGTACTCTCCTCATAAGCATCTTTAATAAAGAGTACTCTCCTCATAAGCACCTTTAATAAAGAGTACTCTCCTCTTGAACTCATTTTTGACTAAAGGCATGATGGACTTCAGTGTCAAGGTTGATACCAACTCTCAAATATTGCATCTGGAGCAAGTATGTATGTAGTAACTTTGTTTCAGTCTGTGTATGTACAAAACCTATTTAATACAGATTTCACATCTATATACTTGCTCTGTTTGATTGATGGCTATTATTGAATTCCTCTCTTTCATTTGCTGAAAACTAGGGATAGGACCTTGAAACTAGCGCCGGAGCTATATGTAGTTGAGCTGTGCGGATTGGCATGCTATGCACCAAACACAAAACACTGTTTCAGATGGAGTGCCAGAAATTCAGTCTTCATGTGCGGGATTTGGCTGAGGCTGTCGTACTGTGTTTTCTCAATCACTCCTGTTTATGATTGATCCGAGTCACACAATTAAAGTCTCTCAAATCTGTGCTGTTTCAGAGCCGTGCTGGTTTCTAATCTACCACCTGTTTCCTCCTCTGACATAGAGATTTGTGCAAATGGGCTGAATTTCGCAGTTGGTTGTGAGAGATAAAGCTAGGGGAATGAGGGTAAGTCATGAAGAAAAAGGCTGAGCTGGAGATTGCTGTTGCTCAGCACTTCCTCCTACAGACACACGACATTGAAGATTGGTTGCTTTACCACATCCCAGACACAAAGAAGACCTTCCAGACAATCTCTTAACTGCACCATGATTTCAGGACTGCTGAGAGACCGATGTGACTGGTTTTTTTTTAGACCAACTCATTGAGCTGTTCATGTCTCTCTCAACACAAACTGAAACATTTGCAAAAACCATTTCAAAACAATGTAAGCTCCCACGTGGGCAATGTGAGGTTCCATGCCTGATGTTGACGTAATCAGATACTGGATATGGTTTAAAGGACCATATTTGAATGGATATGTGGACATAGATCCTGTGAGAAATTTGATTCTTACTGATTCATTTTAGAATGATCTTCTGAATCCATGATGTTGAGAACATTTAAATGCTGATTAAAGTAAAGCACATTAAGGATATGGTGATTTTCACACCTACTCCCCCCCCCCCCACACACACACACACACACAAACACTCACGCACACACACACACACACACACTCTCACGCAGAGGGATTGGTGGCCGAGTGCTGTTGGTGTCTGGCTGGTTGCCGCGCTCAAATGGTGCAATCTGGTCTGTGGTGCCAGCCTGCAGAAGGGGTGGCGGCTGCTCTTCAGAAGCAGCTGTGCGCTGGCGTGTGACGCCGCCGCTGCCGCCGCTGTGTGTGCTACGCCGCTGTGTGTGCTACGCCGCTGTGTGTGCTACGCCGCTGTGTGTGCTACGCCGCTGTGTGTGCTACGCCGCTGTGTGTGCTACGCCGCTGTGTGTTAATGTCCCTAGAGGTTGCTCCGCTCCGTGAGTCCATCATCCACTACACTGCACAGCTTGTCAATGATTCATTTATCTACTCTAATATGATGGATTAATACAATGGGACTCTCTCTCTCTCTCTCTCTCTCTCTCTCTCTCTGTGTGTGTGTGTGTGTTTGTGTGCATATGTGAATGTATGTGTGCATGCTTGTGTGTGAGAGAGCTTGCTCTTTATGTCATGGATGAGGTGTCCGCTCGGTCAAATCTCTCGAAGTCACAGGCTGGGCGGAGGATGCTCCTTCCATTTAAGTCCTATAAATAATACATGGGGGGCTCTCTCTCTCTCTCTCTCTCTCTCTCTCTCTCTCTCCCTCTCTCCCTCTCTCTCTCTCTCTCCCTCTCTCTCTCTCTCTCTCTCTCTCTCTCTCTCCCTCTCTCTCTCTCTCTATCTCCCTCTCTCTCTCTCTCTCTCCCCCCTCTCTCTCTCTCTCTCTCTCTCTCTCTCTCCCCTCTCTCTCTCTCTCCCTCTCCCTCTCCCTCCCTCTCTCTCTCTCCCTCTCTCCCTCTCTCTCTCTCTCTATCTCCCTCTCTCTCTCTCTATCTCCCCCTCTCTCTCTCTCTCTCTCTCTCTCTCTCTCTCTCTCTCTTTCTCTCTGTGTGCCCATCCTGTCTTTTGTTTCATTCCAGCAGCCTCGTAAAATATCACACTCAATCCAGGGGCCCTTTGTGGGAGCACTCATAAATCCCCATCCCTCTTGTGCCGCCTGACTCATTTCGACTGCCTTTTACCTTATCTAGGAATTTGCATGCTCTCCACTTTCAGCAGGACTGCGTTCAAGATCATTTGGCCCTTAGCACCCCTTTTTTGATTGGGTTGAGTCACAGAGGTTTGGCAGATTTCACCTGATTCCACACACATTCATATTCACATTCTCTCCGTGGCATACGTGAATGTATCAAAATTGTATTTACCTCCCATATACAGTGAGGCTGTATATTGACCCACTGAAATGTCATATCAATTGAACTGTGAAGCCAATTTAAATGACACATACTTTTCATGTGAATGTATTTGCTTAGCAAAGTTATACAAGAGGTTTTGTATGCACATGCTTCAGTAACAAGAAGGATTCTGGGAAGGTGTGATTTGGTCACCTAATTTCACCAAAAGCCCCTTGAGAGATGTATCGTCTCCATCATGCACACATATGCACATCACAATTGTTTTGCACGGTGGCTCAGTGGTTAGCACTGTCGCCTCACAGCAAGAAGGTCCTGGGTTCGAATCCAGGTCGTTCCAGGTCCTTTCTGTGTGGAGTTTGCATGTTCTCCCCGTGCCTGCGTGGGTTTACTCCGGGTACTCCGGTTTCCCCCACCATCATAAAGACATGCATTACATCGTATGAATGTTGGTGGTGATCGGAGGGGCCGTTGGCGCTGATTGGCAGCCACGCTTCTGTCAGTCTGCCCCAGGGCAGCTGTGGCTACTGATGTAGCTTACCAGCTTACCACCACTGGTATGACTGTGTATGAATGACTACTGGACTCTGGACTCTGTAAAGCGACTTCGGGTATATAGAGAAGCTATATAAGATTGAATTGATTGATTTTGAAATCTTACTTACACTGAATTGGTGAAATCCTAATGCATTAAAGGCATCGTCTGAGGCA
Source organism: Clupea harengus (assembly GCF_900700415.2). Classification (NCBI taxonomy): domain Eukaryota; kingdom Metazoa; phylum Chordata; class Actinopteri; order Clupeiformes; family Clupeidae; genus Clupea; species Clupea harengus. The sequence goes on from NC_045159.1 coordinate 29,183,734, forward strand.
CAGTCAAAGGCACTGTTTCCAGAATGGTGTTACGTTAGCCAATAAATGTAATAGTGTTTCTGATAAAGTGGTCACAACCCCATTACCCAACTGCCACTGCAGTTTTATTGAGTGACTGTGAATGTTGGATCCAATTTGACCAAACAAACGGCAGGGTCAGCAGTAAGACTGTACAGCTGCTACAACAACAGCTACCTTTAAGAACTGTATTTGTAAATGTGCTTTACAACACTATCTCTGCTTAGAGAATCATGTGTATAATGTGTTTCATGTCTATCTTAACAAGAGATTATTTCTATTTATTTCATGCTCTGTTCATATATATCAGATGCTAGAACATAATTGTTTCTATATTGAGAACATAGAACTTAGGGAACATAGAATTGTTACCAAATATATAGAGACGGAGAAACACTGGTTTGACGTCACAAAGCATTGAAGGCTGAGGCATTGAAGATCAGGGCCCACTGCTGCTTCTCAGGTAATTACACGGCAGGCACCAAGTGCTGGAGAACAGTGTGGAGGGAACATAAAGGCGGAAACATCAGAGAGGATCATTGGAGGATGAAGGATTTCCACAGAAATACACAGAGAAGTCCACAGAAGAGTCTGGATTTGTGTGGTTGGATGACATTCTTCTTATCACGTGATGATTATCACAATTATTTAGCAATATTGTGAAAAGGTGAAAACCAGTTAAATCCTGATTTAGGACTAAAACATAAATTATCTGGATGACAATTAATGTTGTGTCCATAATTATGTAATTCTGTACCATAATATTGACAGCAAACAGATATATCTATTGTCATATAACTACTAACATGTGAACTCAAACAGATATATCTATTTTCATATAACTACTAACATGTGAACTCAAACAGATATATCTATTTTCATATAACTACTAACATGTGAACTGCATTCATTGTCTGACCTTGCCATATTATCTCCCAGTTTTTGGACAACTTCTTGCCCTGTACATTTTACATTTAGTCATTTAGCAGACACCAAAGCGACTTACAAGGATGTATACACATTTACACTGATGGCACACTGCACATCAGGAGCAATTAGGGGTTCAGTGTCTTGCTCAAGGACGCTTCGACAGGGAATCGAACTAGTAACCTTCTGATTACTAAACGACTTCTCTACTTCCTGTACCACTGTCGCCCCCCTGTAGTAACACTTACAGACCCTGACCCATGAGAGTCCAATTAATAACAAATAAAGTTACAAATGTTGAAGGGAAGTATTTAAGGGCACACCTAAACACATGTTCGGAGCACAGGAAATAATGAGTTGCTCTTTGTGGATTTTACAGATACTTACAATTGCTTTGACCCTGAATTACAGTAGACTTCTAGTGGTAGTATTTTGTGTTGTTATTTCACTTACTGTACTTAAAAAAATGAAAATCACCCTTTTGTTGTACTGTAGTATACCACATATTCTGTATTGTATTCTGTACAGATTCTCATGAAACACATTGCAGCCTCCCAGATGTATTTGTTGGTTATTGCAATATGTACTGTAGAGAGACGCAACACTCATCATCTGCAAAAATAGAGAATACTGCAAGTTTGTTTTTCAGTCCATTGTATTTTGAGTGAAAAAGTAGTCTTGCTGTGAGAGAGCATTTGCAATAGTTATGGCAGCATGAGTCCCTTTTGGGTGAGGTATTAAGTATTAAGTGCTTCGGTCTGTGCTTGTAAAGAACGGC